>NC_048224.1:132397138-132418388 GCF_002007445.2 Ailuropoda melanoleuca | reverse complement strand
CACCTCTTACTCTTTCTGTGTTGTGTCCTTGATAAGTTCCTTAGATCAAGCTGCTAGGTCACTAATTCTCTCTTCATCTGATCCTACCTTTCTTTAGCTCTACCAGACTTTATTTATCTTACCTGCTGAGATTCCTATTTTGATAACTATATTCTTTCATTTTAAGAAATTCCATTTGGTTCTTTGTCAAATCCTTATGGACCATTTTGATAGTATTGTTTTCATTATGATCACATGTTTTATGTCTTTTTAACTCTGGCGTAGTTGCTGTTTGGTACTTCTAGCACCTGTTATGCGGGAAGTCTGAGCCCACGGCTTGTCTTCTTTGTTCACTCCTCAGAATACACTGTTTCCTAACAGGTTTGAGTCCTAGTTCTGTAACTGAATAGGCATGTATCTTGAGTTTCATGAATTACCTAACTAAATTCAGCTTCCTAATCTATAAAATGGAATGAAGGGCTAAAGCACCCATCCCGCGGTAGTGTTGCAAGTAACAAATGAGATAATAGGTATAAAGCTCGATGCTCCAAAAACATAACTTTTGGTATTAGTGCTCAGCTCTGGATTTCCCCCAGTACCTACCACAAGCTTTGCTTGGTAAATGTTTGATGGGATAAAACAAAATGTAGATGAAAAAATTTTAAAACTTAAAAACAAAATTCAGGTGACAAAAACTGAAACTTCAGTCAGCTACGGTAAATTTTACTCCAAATGCTAGTTCTCCTTTGCTTATAAATGCCAAACTTATAAATATCTCTAACATCCACCCACTCATTCTCTCTCTATACAAGAACTGCCACCATTGTAAAGATGAGATAAATGGCAATGCATGATACAAAGGTCCTGCTCTTAACAGAGTTTGCATTCCAGTGGGGAGGAACTGATAATATATAGATCATCTACCTGATGAGGAAGGAAATAAGGGAGGAGAGAAGAAGGGAGGAGGAGAGGAAATAGATTATGATTAAGGCTTTCAGAGAATCAAACTAAATTGATGCATTTTGGAAAGTCATTGGGTTAATACTTCAGATTGAATGGGCTTACTCTACAATGCCACTGAGCTGAGATCTCAAGAAGAGGGAACCAGCTACTCAAAGACATAAATAAGAACATCAAGCAAACAGGAAAATGGACACAAAGGTTCTTAGGGAGCAAGTTCTGTCCTTTCAAAAAGCGTAAAAGCTAGTGTGTCTAGAATGTAGTCGGATTAGGGGACTGATAAGGTCAAGGCCATACCTTGTAGTCCTTTTTGGAAACCAGGGTAAGGAGTCTAGGGTTTATCCTACCGGTGCTGGGAAGCCACTGGAGAGTTTGAGCGAGAAAATGCCTTCATCTGAGTTCCATTTCTAAAATCTCACATTGGCTGGTCCATGTCTGAGATGGAGAACTGTTTGAGGAGATGCTCAGCATGTGCATACTTTCTGCCTGATCCCCAACCTGCCCTAAAACTGCTGTTGCCGCCACCAGCAGGGACCACGCTAGCATCGCTGCATCTGCACGCAAAGCTCTGGTCTCATACCGCCATCTGGTGGCCATCATAGGAACTGTCTGGGCCATCATAGGGTCTAGCCTCTGAAGATGGCCTGATCTTCCCAGAAAATCCCCGTCTTCTAACTTCTCAATCTCTCATCAAATTCTTTCCAGTCCCACTTTTAAAAGCATCTATTATTCAACTTAGTTCTTTTTTGTTTTTACAAATAAAATATCAATAGGCTTTCTTATTATTTTTCATTATAAGTAAAACAAAGTCTGAACTAGGTTAATAGATAAGGTTATAATCTTATCAGTGAAATTTATTATCAGTTACAATAGGTTTCATGGAAAATCTAAGTATCAAGTTATCCTCCACCTGACAAATCACTAACAAACACTTCCAGAACATAACTATGGGCTAAGTATGATAATTTGTGATGTTACTTTACTCAAGAGATTGGGAAGTCAACCTCCTGTATATATTTTTAGTTCAGAATGTGGTCCTAGATGTGTAATCATAACATCTGGAACAGCTGGTATGTGCTGAAAGAAGTTCACCATTTTTTTTCTTTCCTTAAGAAAGTAGCAATTTGAAAGATGAAGTTTTGTTTCAAATGGGAAAGCTATTTATAACTGGCAGTTGGCAATTGTTGAAGCTTGCTCAGCCCATATATATATGAAACAAGCTGCCTTTTTCAGCAGTGTAATGGTCAAATCTGAAATCTGAAAACTCTCAACTTTTTCTTGGCTGATACAAAGCAGCTCTTCTTATATTAATTTAAAAATATGACACCAGGGCCACCAATCCCCTTTGAGAGATTTTCCACTTGCAGTAATGTGGCTAATTGCAATGATATAAGGAGACCTACTTTGCTATACTGATATTTTCTTATCCATCAAATCAAAAGATCTTAAAAGCAATGCTTACTCAACTTTATTCAGGACACTTTGACACATTATAGCAAGTCTGTTAAACATTCATTTCGCTGGGCATAAAGATCTCCTGCTGCTTTGCTAGGCGGAGCTGAGGCTCTGAATTTTTACCCCAGACATAATTAGATTGACTCTTACTTTGGGGATACTTTTGGGTCCTTCTACAACAAAGTCAGATCTGGATAAGAAGTTGCAAAAATTCCTCTTTCTGGGAAAATTAATTAAAGTGTGATTTCAGTAGCTGTTAGTGTACTCTAATGAGATAGGCCTGCTGAACACCACTGTGCTCCTGGTAACGATCTTCTTTTCCCCAGCCCGGCCTTATTGCTATATTATCCCAAAGTACCTCCTCTCATGGGCATACTCTATACAAAATGAGTTAGGGGTCTTAGCCCTCTTCTTAGCAGAGACTTGTTGCGGAATCTTTCACCACCATCGGCAGCAATTAGCACTAATTGGTACCCTGAGCAGCAGTCGAACGGAAAGGTCAGTGATGGAGTGAGCAGGCAGAACGAATTACCCTTTCGCCTCTGGAAGTGAACTTATTGGTTCTGTGTGGAGCTGCTCTCTTCCTGCTACCTCTGCCGGGCCTGGGAGGTGGATTAAGGAGGAATTTATTCTCTAAGGCTGTCAAACAAGAGTATTGGGGAAGGTCAGTTCACTGAGTGGGCAAAACAAAGCTGCTGAGTTATGACCACTGAACAGCCATAAATAGGGCTCCCCTCTCTACCCCATGTTACCTCACCCCTTCCTATCTCCCCCTCTTGCTTTCAGTTTCTTCCTATCATATTATAAATCCAATCAAAACAAGTGCTCTGTCAGCATTTTCCTCTCCCTTGCCACAGAGTCCACAGTGTTTATGCTCATTACTGTGCACCCAGGTCACTCGATGGCTGGGAAAAGATGTCGTCATTTGCCCTAGCTTTGCTTCTCTATATGTTCGTCCTACCTACTTCATGAGAGATGAGGGGGATGAGGCAAAAATAAGTAAAATAAGGCCAGTGCAAAACTTTCTCTTCATAGAATATTAATTCTACTAAGTGCTGTTGTGTTTGTCGTTTGAATCTCTTTACCAGAGCTATTTGAAGTCAGTGGTTTGAGAAATCCTTGAGAGAATTGACAGGGAACAACTAATAATCTTTTCCTCTGCTACAAGTAGCCACCACATGACTTGGCATCACTTACAAGACAACAGAAGGCAAAGGAATGTTGGCGTTCTGCCACCTTATAAAACTTGCTCCTCCCGTTCACTTAACTCAGATGCCAGCACTACTCTGAAGGCTGAGCAGACAGGAATATAGAAAAGGGAGTGAGCATTTGATTAACAAAATCACAACAAGTAAACTAGAATATCAGCATATAAGTCAATGCCCTTCTGTCTTCCTAAGAAGGAATCTGGAATTCAACAGAAACTATGCACTTTCCACTCTTGCATTACCTAGAAAATACTTCTTATCTGACTTTTTAAGTGTTCACGAGGAGAAAAGAACCAAGAAATGGTTGACCTAGAAATAATTCAGCCCTGCAGAGATGCCTGAGCCCAGACGTTAGCCAAACCCAAAAGGAACCTATCAGGATCATTTATAACTAGATCAGTATGTCAACCAGCCCTACCCTCAACTCACTCAAGTGTTTGTTGGAATTGAAAGATTAGCCCAAAACGGAAACTCTGCCAGAAGAAGCTCATAAGGAGACAAATTTGTTCCACTTGGTCTTCTGTTCCCTTCCTAGAAACAATCCAAAATGAAGTTAATTGGGTACCTGGTCTGGACATCATTCTATTCTCAAATGCTGGCAAAACACCAGACAATAGAAGTGTTCAATACTGTTTGTGATATGAAAGAATGGATACATAACTGGATGGTCATTTAAAAATCTAGTAAAGGAGTAAATTTTATGGTAACTAATTGACTTCATTCCATTCAGCCAAACTGATGCTCTTGGCCAAAGTCCAGAATTAAAGTGTCTGGAGCAAAATGAAAAATATGTAACACTAGCTAGAGAGGTGACATGCTCTAATTATTATTAACGTTATTATTTTGTTTATCAACAAACATTTACTAACACTTACGAAATGGCAGACCCTGTGCTAGGCACTTGAGCAGTGATGAAAAGCATCAACTCTGACTCAGTTTAGCATTCAGTCCATTTGAGAGAGTACAGATGGAAGCCAATAATGACAAAGCAAGTGGTGTAGCTACCCTCGGCTGCACCAGCAGATAGAGAGAGGCGCTACCAGCTCTGGGGAGTTGACACAGGAGGGACATTTGAGCTGGGTCTTTAGAGAAGGACAGGAAACCAAGATGGGNGCTGGTAGCGCCTCTCTCTATCTGCTGGTGCAGCTCTGGGGAGTTGACACAGGAGGGACATTTGAGCTGGGTCTTTAGAGAAGGACAGGAAACCAAGATGGGAAAGGGAACAGTGTTCCGGGCTGAGATCAGGGAGAAGAGCAAGGAATGGACTGTGAGAGATCACAGTGACCCTGGGAAGAGAAAGTAGTTGGGTGTCAGATCCATGAGGGAAAGGGAACAGGGTAGCAAAGAAAGGAGGCAGGAGAGGAGGAAGGAGAGGGAAAGGAACATGGTGGAGACTAAGAGAGCATGCATGGGGAAGTCTGACAGGGGCCCTTGTGCTACCTGGAAACAAGTCTGGACTGTAAGCAGCAGGTGCACGAAAGAGCTAGGTAGGGAAGTGACCTGACCATATCAGCTCGAGGACAGTTCACCCAGTGTGATCAGTGTTCCTTTTGCTCTCTGTTCACTCCCTGTGTGTCCTTCTGGATGCTCTGAATAAATAAATGTTTGCAGAGAGATGCTGTAAGATTCTGGGATTTTTTTTTTTTTTAAGATTTACTTATTTATTTTAGAGAGAGTGAGCATGCGTGAGTAGGGATGAGGGGCCGAGGGAGAGGGAGAGAGAATCTCCAGGCGACTCCCTGCTGAGCATAGAGCCTGACTTAGGACTCAATCTCAGGACCTGAGATCATGACCTGAGCTGAAATCAAGAGTCAGACACTCAACTGACTGAGCCACTCAGGTGCCCCTGTAAGATTCTGTTCTTTAAAAACAACACAGTGGAGGAAAACATAAAGTCAGGGAGACTGCTGGCTATTTAAAGGGCAATATTTAGGAGGTAAAATTGATAAGCCTTGATGATTAAATGCCCCACAAGAGAGAAGATGGACTGCAAGATAATCCTGAGGTTTCTAGAGAGACAATGGGGTAGTTGAAGAAATGCTTACCAGAAGAAGACCAGAACCTCTATTTTTAACTACAAAAAAGAGGCACTTGGCCCTCAAAATAGTCTCAAAATTTCCATCACTATGTTGAATGACTGTATGCTTAAAGGCATGAGCAAATGGCATGTTTCCTATCAGTGCCAGAAAACAGCAAAGAATACTTTAACCCAGATGAGCCTCATAGAGATCAAGGGAAGTATTATCATAAAATATTATAGTTTAGAAAAGGTATAGTTTGTGCTTTAGGAACCTATGGTTTATAAGAAAGCAAATACGACATTTGGAGTTAAGGACAAAAATGCATTTCAGTGATAAAACATTGTGTTTGTTCACTCCTAACCTCCTGATTTTAAATGCAATCTCAAATTTATCTCATCTGAGAAGAGTATGCATTAGTTTTCCTATTACGGTTGGAGCTCAGAAACCCGTGCCACCGCCCAAGGTCCAGAAACAATGAACAAAGGATGGAGAGGTGAACCATGTTTGATGTGCATATGAGACAGACTATGGAGGCAGCAGGTCTGGGCCTGCAGTGAGCCCCTCCCTCAGCTTTGCAGCCGTTTGCCTGCTCTGCCCCCTCTCCCCGACCTTCAGGGATCCAAGCCTGTCCATTATTCATTTTGCCTTTGGCACCCAGAGCACACAGTTTCAAATACTCGGACAGATGGATGGACACAGCTATGCGGATAGTCTCCTCCCTGTTGCAAAATGTACCTGAAAATCACATTTTCCCAAGCTTCCCATCAGGCATTTTAAATACTCAAAACCAGGTAAATTTTTCCACTGACTCTGAAGTTAACAAGTCCTCCACTATGCAGGAGTTTTACTCCATTCCAAACGGGAAAGGTATTTTTTTTAAGTTATAAGCCACTTAAGAATGGTTTTGCACAATAAGTTATTCCATTTGGTTTTTAATCTTTATCAAAACGACGCAGTNAATCTTTATCAAAACTACGCAGTAAAATTATTAGTACTTCCTAGCTGGTTCCAGCAAAGGTTTCATGTTCTGTTCTTACTCTTTCTTTTCTTCAATCCCAGGAAATTAAGGATAAAATCCGTGTTAACGAAGTTCATGTTACAAATGTACACACGGGGAGTCAGAAAACATTTGAATAAGGTCCTGAAAGTCATTGTAATTCATCCATGCTGCTCTCATGCAAAATCATATATCCTTGTCCTGTTTTCTAAATATGTAGTTTACTGAAGAATGCATATGTGTGGGTAAATCCCTGTTTGCAAAGAAAATCTTCATTTTTACTTTTGTTGACTTACATTTGTAATTCAAAGACACTGAACTACTGAACTGTTTTACCTGTACTCTCAGTGAAGAGCATAATTTTGCTGATATCATGTCTTGGTAACACCTATCAAGACAGCTGACCAAATCAGCTATTCATAATCTACTCTCCCTCTGCAAAACCATGTTTTTTTTTCTCTCCAGTTTACTCTCTGAAACACACCAAAGATGATCTGAAGCATGAGCGAATTTTAATCCCATAGGACTGGTGCCTGGCATTTGTATTTTCGCCTTCATTTTCAAGAAGAGCTTTTCTGATGAGCTCTCTTACACAGGCTTTGAAGAAAACAGAAACGAGAGGTACCACACTGAGCAGCCCGCAGAGAGCCTCTCTAACAGAGGACCGTGGATGCCGTCTTCCGACTCAGTGCTGCCTGGACAGGATTTGTTAGTGGCGAACAATTTACTCTTCCTGAGCCCTGCATGAAACATTTTAAGGACCTAACTCCTGAGACAACAGATTACCTGACGTTGAATCACAGCTACCTGGTTGTGCTGCTGCTAGTCTATTAAAATTCCAAATCAGCTTATTACTGTCTTCATGTATTTCTTCAGTGAATAAAAACAAGAATTCTCACAGAACTGTCTTTTTAAGTCAATAGCAAAGCTGGAAACCATCAAAATGATAAGGCCCAAAAGCCTGGAGAATTCATTTTAAGTCGCTATCAAAGGAAAGGAAAATAAAAAATCTGGAGGTCACTCGACATAGCAACAACCTTTCTCCTAATAAAAGAGAAAATGTCATGCGTGCAGACACTGACCAAGACAAAGGAGAAAAGTTATGTCTATTGAAGATTTTTCACCCAAGTGGCCATTTTCATTTGATCCTGAGCACTGTGAGAAAATTAAGTAGATTTGAGGCGTCACACTTGTACGTACCCGTTTCCATGAGAGACTTGAAATAGTTTAAAACAAGATGTGATAGATGATCTATCAAGACAAATAATTTCTCTAGAAGGAACTGAAGTTAGAAAATAAAATTTTCTCCCCAACGATGTCATGGGGACCTATGCTCTGCTTGGAAGCTACATTGTCAATAGAAATAGAACTACGAGAGGTATCTGCAACAACGGGACATGGACCGCAGACCCTGGGAACCCTGGCGAGGGCTTGCGGGACTTCTACGGAAGTCTCAGGGAACTCAGAAACCTCTCCCAGTTTTTCAGGACCAAGCAAGCTTTCTCGAGCAATACAAAGCGTCGAGCCATAATAAGACCAATATTCTTCCGCTAACCCTGGAGATTAGAGAATACCAATTTATTCTTAATCTTTTAAAGTGAGGAGCAGAAGTATTTTTTTACACCAATATTACGGTTCATGTCTGTTCCATAGTAAAATATAAACAGCCCTAGAAAATTTAACTCAAATGAAAAATTGACATGAATATGCCAACTCGAGTGGTCAGTATGCCTGTCTTTGGCTCTATGCTATTTTGAAATGATGAATCTGTGTTAAATGTTACGTAAGATTTATTTTTAAAAGGAAAGTTCCAAAGCAGATTTATGACTGTGACTTGAGCTTCCTGAAGAAAACAAATAGTTTTAAGAAAATATTGAATGTGGCTTTCAAATTCCCTGAATGTATCTACGTAGATAGGAAAAATGTCTCATGTCAAATATAAAGATATATCCCTTCTTGACCCTTCAGTTGGGAGCCAAGTTCAGGGAGGTACTTGAAATTTCCCAGCTCCTCCAGGACAATGACCACTCCCTCTCACCTATTACTCAACTCCTGCATGGATTTGGGTATGTCATCAGTTACCCAAAGGGAAACATTGGACCCTGATTTTGCAAAGCAAGTGATTCTTTGAGTATATAGAAGGTAGGAATTTCCACAGGAAATCCCAGGTATGATACTCTCTTGGGTGGACCCAGGCACGAACACCAGTGCATTCCAAGACTGTTATTTCCTACAGACCAAAGTCAAATTCCTAGAAGCAAGAGTTCTCCATCCCTACCATATCTGTGAATTTCAGCCACTGCCTGTATGCCATTGGTAAAATATTAAGTATGTCTGGAGAAGTGCTCTCTGTCTTGGTCAGGCCACCTCTGCAGCTCTGCCTCAGGTTTTGGCAACCACAATTTAAAAAGAGGTATTGAGTGACTGGAGTATGCCCAAGGGGTATACTCAAAATTCTCAAAGTAATGTCCAATGACAAATGATTGAAAAAGAACTAGAGATGTTTACCCTGAAAAAGATAGGCTGTCTTATTCTCTTCTTATTACAATTTTGTAGAATAGGTTTGTTTTGTTTAGGAAAGGCTTTCTTTTTTTGTTGGATATGAGAGGCAAGCAGATTTGAGCTTCATATAAGGAAGTACTTTCTTATAATTAGAATATACTGCCTTGTCAGGGATCAGGGTCTCCTCCCTGAAAAAATTTCCATCCACCATCTGCTAGCAATATTTTGGAAGATGATTTTGCACTAAATAAAAGGTCATACTCATAACCTCCAAGGTAGCTTGAAATTCCTAGTTTCTAATAGTTTATATACTTGGTTAGTTCATAATATACTCACAGAAAAAATTTTTAGCATGAGAATTCTGAATCATTTCTGGAATCAATAGTTTCTTCTAAAGCAGCTCAATAAGCCAAAAACACTTGATTTGATGTCAGTAGATATGATTCCCATTACCTTACAGATGGGGTAGGAGATAAAACTGTGAAAGCGTGGGCTTCAATATTTGACTTAAGTTCAAATCCCTATTCCACCATTTGTAGACTATTGTGACCTAAGCAAGTGTCTTAAGCTCACTAAACTTTAATTTCCTCATCTGTAAAATAGGATAATACTATTTAGCCATAAGATTGTTATAAGGATTAAATGGGATAATGAATATAAAGAGCTTAGCAAAGTCCTGGCTCAAGGAAACACAATATAAGGCAGCTGTTATGATTAGACAACTCGTATGCCCCTCAATACCCCTGTGCCCGAGCACGGCACTGTTTGGAGATTTTCCACCGCATGCACCCTAGACCTCCACATATAAAAGGTGGATGGGGGAGCGAGAGGACAAAAATGTTTGTGTCCATCACCCATTTATAAATATCTTAACATACATGTCTTCTAACTATTTATTTTGAGATAATTATGGATTCACAGGCAATTGTAAGAAATAATACAGACACATCTCATGTACTCTGTACACATTACATGCCCTTTTATGTAATGTTATTTTTTTTTTATAAAGTTAGGTATTGTTGTGAGGTTTTTTTCTCCATCCAACCTACTGACTCAGAGTAGAAATAATAAATGTTGTTGAAAGCCCAGAGAACCTGGGAGAGCTCCCACCCTTGGGACCTGTGCAGTCACTTTCGATTTTTCCTTTTAGCTTGACATGTCTCACTCCCTGCTGAGGCTTCCTTTCTACGTAACACCTGTCCACAGTTTTGTGAAACGCAGAACCCCTGTTCTGGGCGACTGAACTTGGGATCTTAGAAAATGGTGGCGTTGTGGCTCATTGAGCAAAGGATGTAGATTGTGTTTAACATGGCAATATTCCAATTTCTATTGATTAGATCAATTAATATTCCAGTGCTGAGGTGAGGTAGTTTGTTTTCGTTCATCCAAAAACAATTAATTAATCTGTATTGACTGAGCTCCAGGGGAAATGTATCTTAGGTATGTCTGGGGTTGGTTTCAATACGGTTAGAGGCTTTCACGAGGAAAATTCTCTATTTAGCAATTACATGGAATGAGAAAACTTGAAATTCGTAAGTGATTCAGTAACTCAAAAGCCATGAAGAGCGCGGTAAGAGCCAAAGAGGAACAATCTGAGCATGATTAGTCAATACACCAAACCAACAGTTCCCCCCAAATGGCCAATCAACAGAATCTCATGGGAGGTTTTTTAAAAATACAGATTTCTACACCATAACGCACCCATCCCAACCCCTGAGGGCTCTTATCGAGTGGGCTGAGGCAGGGCCAGGGAAACGACGTTTCTCTAAAGCTTCACGGGGATTCTGACTGACAGCCAGGGTTGAGCACTACTGCTCTGAGCAGACATCTTGCCACATGATGAGTGTGCACTCATATTAGAAAAGAGAAAATACACTTCTTTCCACCCCCACTTTCAGAATTTTCTGATTGCTTTTCAGTTATTTTTTACAATGGTGATGATAATTTCACTTTTTCAAGTTACTTCATGTACATCATCTAGTTGGAGGTATTTGTATGCCAATTTCATGGAAGAATAGGACTCTAATTCATCACAAATTTGAAAAAAAAAATACTATACCCTACTACCAGAATAATTCACTTGTGGTTAAAAAAAAAAAATCTGGCCAATGCCAACATCTACCTTATCCAGCAGGAGATGGTGGTAATGGTAGATTTGTGACCAAAGGGGTACTTAGCCAGGTACACTTCTTCTTTTTTTTAAAGATTTTATTTATTTATTTGAGCTAGAGAGCAACAGAGAGTGGGGGGAGGCACAGAGGGAAAAGCAGACTCCCTGCTGAGCAGGGAGCCTGATGCAGGGCTCAGGCTCAATTCCAGGACCCCGGGATCATGACCTGAGCCAAAGGCAGACGCTTAACCAACTGAGCCACCCAGGTGCCCTGGCCATGTACACTCCTACAATGACGAGATCAAGAACTCTTCTTGGCTGAGCTTCCCCCACCCCCACCCTTGCCCTGACAAACTCCTTAGCACCACCACAGATCCTGCCCCAAATGCTATCACTATTTATGTATACTGGAACTTTCCCTGTAAAGACAATTTAAGGGTTGGGAGTCAAATCTCTGGTATAGGAGCATCAAAACATTGTTTAATTAAAAGCCCATCTAAATATGGAGCTATTACATGCTGTAGCAATAAAACTAAACATTGTCACTGTCTGTTCTTTAATAGCTTACAAGCATTTTATATTCAGAGTCCCCAAGCTAGAATTTCAAGAAATATCCCTTTAATCTTTGTGAAATAATCTCTATGCCGTTGTTCTCATTCCCTCTTTATTTCAGTCTATTTATAGCTATGCTTAAAGTGTTCAACTCAAAATGGACATAAATGGTGCAAAAACATAAAAGAACATTAAGTGCAAGCAAAAAAGGTTAGTCTGTAATTTGCAATGTTGAATAAAGGTGTCTTCCCAACAACTTAGAAAGGATGGCGCCTACAGGCATTTACCTAGGGGGTTTGTGGAAGGTTTCATGGGGAAGAGAAGAGTGTTCATTCCAGGAAGAGGGTGCATTTTAAGATATGAATCATGAGATACAGAAAATGAATTGAATAGAGGATATATAGAACAGTTAGATGGAGGCATCTCCCTTATATACCAAAAGGCCCTAGTCTCAAATGAAGAACTCCAAATGATGGAATATAAGGTATGACAACAGTGGTTCTCAAAGTGGGGTCCCCAGACCATGAGCATCAGCATCTCCTAAGAACCTGTTAGAAATGCAAGTTACAAGGGGGGAGGGCCTGGGTGTCTCAACTGGTTAAGGGTCTGACTCATGATTTCAGCTCAGGTCATGAGCTCAGGGTCATGAGATCAAGCCCTGCATTGGGCTTCACGTTCAACGGGGAGTCTGCTTGAGATGCTCTCCCTCTGTCCATTCTCCCACCCTTTCCCCACCCCCTCTCTCTTAAATAAATCTTCTAAAAAAATAAAAGAAAGAAAGAAATGCAAGTTATTGGGCCCCACTCCAGGTCCACTGAATCAGAAACTCTGAGCCCTGCTAGTTGGGTCTGATAAGCTCACCAGGTGATGCTGATGCATGCTCAGGTTTGAGAACCGATACATTTTCAGAAATTAAAATCTGGCAAGTCTGGCCAGATATTTTCTCTCCTCAGGCTGCAAGAGTCAAAACCTGTCCTCCCACTACGGTACAGTCTCTTTCAGCTACCCCTCCCCATTCTCTTACTCTTCTCCTACGCCCTCTCCTCCCCCCCACACACACACAAGTGCACAAACACGCACACGCAGCCAGGTGAACACCTGCACAGCATTCGAAGACTGCAAACTAGCCCTTACTTTCCTTTTCTTGGAGAGTTTATTTCCTAACTGTGCACAGTGCTGAGGCGAAGGGTGGAATTTAAACAATCCCTAATTAAGGAGGACGGTACCACATATTTATCACATTATACTGTTGTGTATTTACCCCTTGCCGCTCTTGATGCATTTGCATATAATCTTTCATAATTCAATTCACTGTTTAAATCATTTCTTTTATTTTCACTTCTTTATTCGGAAGGGAATGTTCATTTTACAGAGTACTGGGGCCTCCCAGTGGCAATCTTAGGTAATTTCAGACTCGGGTTTTATTCTGGAAGCTTTGGAGGAATGGCATTCAAATCCTTAACTTTTCACCTACTTGTTAGAATAAGATGGAATCAAAGATGGATTTTTATCTGAGGTAGATTATATCTACACCCGAGCTGAATGTCCTCAGATGCTGGCTTCAACTTCTTGCATTGATCAGACTCCTCGTTCAGTCCCTTGCCTATCAGAGATGTCTATCAGCAGGCATCAGTTCGTACTGGTCGGTGTAAACATCAACCAGGAATACAGCCAACAGAAGGACTATCAGAGACAAAAGTATCCAGCAATTCATCTTCCTCACTCGAGATCTGCTCCCTAGAGCTTCTGTTTCTAACGTCCTGCCTTTGAAACTGTGACTGCCCAGGAAGCCACCTCCCACCAGAAGTTTCAGATACATCGTTTTCCCTCCTCTGGACCCTGGAACATTCCGTGGCTACCCTGGCTCACATCACCCGTCAGTGGCAATGGGCATGGCCCTCTGAGCTTCACTCTCACATGACTGCCTCTGGGAGCGTGCCCTTGCCTCTGGTATCATGGAAGCACACACTGAACCATAGCAGCTTATATTCTGCCACCTGTCCAGGCCTCCAGCCAGGGTTTGAGGCTTAGTCAGCGTTATCAACCTCCCAGAAATGAGGTGCCTGTCATCGGATGAACCTCGGGCCATTTCCACTGAGACAAGCACTTTGCCGTGGAGATGCTGGTAAACTTCCAGTCTCCCTGTCAGAGTGCCTTTGCCCTCTCTTTGGTTTCAAAAGGCTCCACTGCCTGAGTCAACGCTGCCCTCACCTTGAAAGATTGCTGAGAGGTGGTTTCTGGGAACTGGTGTGCTCGCATCACCCCAGGGCTTAGCTCTGTGCTGATGCAGTGAGCGTCACCACCTAGTAACAGGCCTGTAAACATCAGCATCATGGACAGACAGATCGGGTGATGTTTTAAAGTTCAGCCCCACCCCCTTGGCCTCTCCTGCTGAAAAGTCACCAGAGGGCATCCTACACTTCCTTCCCTTCATTCCGTCTGTGCCATCTTTCAAGAAAAAAAACAGCTCTTGCTTCTCCCTCCAAACCACCTTTTATACAAGAGGGTCTTTTCTGACCCCCACACTGGCTGTTTGAAGATCACTACATACCTTTAATTAATGTAATACTTGTTCAATATTCCTTGAAAAGAAAAAATTAAGTATTTGCTGGGTGTGTATATATATATATATATACACACATTTATAAAATCATACTCTTCTTGATATATTGTGAAAGGGAGTTCATCTTGGTAGAGTTCCACTAAAGCTAATTTGTGCTCAGGAGGCAAAAAAAAAAAAGACAATATTCAGTACATTGGATTGCTCTGAATTAGCTAGAATAAAATTCAAATTCGGGATTTTCTTGCAGGGCTTAGAGTGGAAAGGGGACACAAAGCAGTACCCTGAAAAGAGCACAAGCTCGGAATGCAGGTATAACCTCGGAGAAGCTGCTCACCCCCACTGAGACTCAGTTTCTTCATATGTAAATTGGGCTAATAGCTCTAGGGTATTAAACATATTCAGTAAGATGCCATATGTAAAATATCTAAAACAGACCCAGAAACATAAATGGCGTTATCTCAGCAAGGGGCAAGAGAAGCTACGATTTTTCCAGTGAGTATTTCAAAGAGGCACTATTGGCTGTCTCTAAGGCTTCCCATGTGATGCTCCTTCTGCCCAGAATGTGTCCCCTCTTCTTTCTCTCCATCTCCTTTGTCCAACTATTCAGTTTTCTTCTCCAGGAAGCCCTTGCTGACTCCCTGGTTGTGGATTAGGTCCTCTCCTGTCAGGACGGTTCGTTTCCCACTCCATGCACTGATTTCTCCGTCTGCCCATTCACACCTAACCTCAGGTCTCCAGGAGGAATGGCCCATCTACCTTATTTACCGTGTGTCTACAGCGCCTGCTTGGCATATTGTGGGCTTTCAATAAATACTGAATTGATGAGTGAATGAATGACAACCATCAGATGCCTTCCTAGAGAAGAATAAAATCCAAAGAAAGTAAAAGTAGTTGCATTAGCTATTTTGCCTTCTTATAATTGCCTTTAAGCCTTCTTTCAAAAATACAGAATCTGTTCCCAACCCACAGTAGCAGTTTGTCCTCTCCTCCCCAAGAATCCTGTCTATTCTTATTATTTGCATTTATTATAATAATTGTATAATTAGGGGCACCTGGGTGACTCAGTTGGTTAAGCAACTGACTCTTGGTTTTGGCTCAGGTCATGGTCTCATGGGTTGTGGGATTGAGCCCCTAGTTGGGCTCCACATTCAATGAGAAGTCTGCTTGAGATTCTCTCCCTCTGCCCCTCCCCCGACTTGCATGTACTCTCTCTCTAAAACAAATAAATCTTTAAAAAATAATTGTATTATAAATAATTATAATCTTAATATAATTATTCCTCAATTCCTCTTTTTAATACATGATTATGAAATGTGTTTATCATGTTTGACATCCTTCTAATTCTTAAATCGACTACCTTAAATTGACTACCACAGAGATCCTAAGGAAGGAGGAAATCCTTGGTTAAAAAAGTGTTAATAATTTACTAGATGCAAAGTGTACTTTTACCTCTGAACACCAGGTGAGTAGAAAACATTACTCACATTTTTTAATCTAAGAATTTCTTACATTTTTATGGCCTGTTCTTTGGGCTTATTTATGATGGTTTGTGACAAAGAGACAACCTTTGCTATCATGATTTATACTCTTTCAACAAGGGAAACACAGGAAGAGATAAGAAACCCAAATTAAATCATGGCACTAGATAAGAAAACCCAAATGAAATCATGATACTAAAAAAAAAAAAAAAATCCAGTGAAGGTAAGGGACTCATAATTTAAAATTAAAACGAAGAAGAGTATATATTTACAGATTGTGGACAATGAAAATATGAAAATTCTCAAACCCTAAACTACAAAATGTAGCATTTACCAAATAAGTACTTTTCAGAAGCCTTGTGTCCTGTATTTGTGGCATTACGAAATTACATCTGGCTATTAAAACATTTTTTAAGGGACTGTTTTAATTTTATTTGGCTGTGCTTTTGTTTGGAAAACCGAACAATATTTTTTGGTATGGGAAAGTGTTAGTGCTTGACAGCAGATATCCCGTGTTCTTCTATTTTTTTCTATTAGTGCCATTTATCACAAAACTGACCTGGACATCTGTTTTCAATTTAATGATGCTTTTAAATTCCTGGATGTTTGAGTGCCATTCTAAAACGTGATTGGATTTCAGGGCAAGACAACTGCCTTAGAATCAAGGAAACTAGGAGAATTGAGAAGAAGAAAATCCTGCCTCTGAGCTGTGCCAATAAAAGCACTGTTCAAGACAGAGGCCAAAGGTTAGTTGGGGAGAATAGACAGCCAGTGGTGTATGCCCAGCAGTCTAAGTACTACAGCTATACACAATCTGAGTGCACACCAGTGTCTAGCCTGGGCACCCTTCAGAGAGGAATTAATAGGAACTAATTGATACTAACCAAGGCCACCGAGCATACAACTGCCCCACTAATATGGTCACATAAGAATACAGAACACTGTGTTTGATTTTGTGTGGAACTTGGAAGCAGAGCAGACATTGAAACTGGGCATGCAGGTAAATATTCTAGACTGAATTTCACACCGCAAACTCAAAAATACCAAAACCTGGGTGTGGAAATTATTTGTGAACTATTTCCAGGCTTTATAAAGAAAACCTAAAGATTTAGATACACATACTCACAAATGTCTATGGTTTTTAAATTTACTTTGCCCCGATCCCCTACACTTTGCGAAATTCTTTATCTGTTCCAGGCCCAAATTTGTTTCTTATTATTGCCTTATATTTCAGTGGAGAAAGAAATACACATATTTGGCAATTTTTTCCCTCTACATGCAGACTTCATTGAAAACTAAGTTAAAATGGAGTTGAAAGAGGAGGCACTGTATATTAATTTTCTTCCAAGCTTATCAACAAGTATCCTTAAGTAGATCAGATACTTTTATTTCTAGAAACCAAGGTTCCCAGTTTGCCTTCAAAATTAGTACATGTATATCTTTTCTTGTATGAAAATCCTACCCAGTGGATATGTTTTACTTCCAAAGGATATTCAGAAATGATTTATCTGCCTGTACACCAATGGCACTGTTTAAAACAAGGGGGAGTTGGTCTCTGTCTCTAAAGACCCAGCATTTACAGAGAACACCATGCTCCTGGAACCCAAAGATTCAAAAAATAAAAGAACATTCTATTATGTTTCCTTTCTTTTTTCTTCCACAACAATGAATTTATATTATTGGTTCCAAATCTGTTAGGAAGTTACCCGATGTCACAATTCTTTACCCAAAAAAGAAACAGAATGTAAATATGGAATAAGAACCAATTTTTGAAAAATTCTGGTTGACAAAAATTGGCACAAATGAAATAGGATATGTTAGTAAATTCTAAGATAGAAGATTTTAGTACAGTATTGAGTTTCCTAGAGGTGACTGATACAATCTGGGGCACAACAACTTGTGTGGTTACATGTGTGTAACATGGACATTTTAAGCTGCAGAGTATCACTAGCAAGTTGGTACATCTACTGTGAAACAAAAACTATTCTGTGATAACCTCTATTAAAAACTTGACAATCGGTGTATTTATTCTATTAGAAATCTGCAAAGTTACTGCAAGAATTGGACCATGTTCTCAGTAGCATAGTTTAACTTGTCGAAAAAAGAACACACACACACACACACACACCACATACACACACACACACACACACACACACACGAAGAAAGAGAAAAAGGTGGAGTAAAGGCAAAATTCACAGTAATCTCCCTTGGACTAAACTTAGCAAATCAACTAGCCAGAAAACAAACTTTTTTTTTTTTTTTAAGATTTTATCTATTTATTTGTCAGAGAGAGAGAGAGAGTACAAGCTTGGGAAGCAGCAGGCAGAGCAGGCAGAGGGAGAAGCAGGGTCCCCACTGAGCAAGGAGCCCAATGTGGGACTCAATCCCAGGACTTTGGGATCATGACCTCNAGCAAGGAGCCCAATGTGGGACTCAATCCCAGGACTTTGGGATCATGACCTCAGCCGAAGGCATACGCTTAACTGACTGAGCCACCGAGGCGCCCCAGAAAACAAACTTTTAGGGTAGAAAAAGCCTGCTCAAATTACATCTTTTGAAATTAAATTATTATGAAATTGAATCTAGACAAGTGTGGAGAACCTACGGCAAAAAGATAAAAGTAGATGCACACACAGTGTGTGGGGGAGGGTGTTAAAATCTGCAAGTGAATGCTATAAACAGAATAAAACAATGGCTGTAGAAACCCTGTGTTTGACAGATTGACACCTAGAGAAAGAGGAACCATATGGCTGGTTTGGTCCTAACACAGTCTTTGAAAAGAAGGACACTTTATCTATTCTACAATAGCTTAGTAGTGATATTCAAACATCTAGCAGAGGAGCCATTGTATTCACTTGTTACCCCTACAACAATCCCAGAAGCCCCTGAGTCAGTGGTAAGGAAATTTAGAACTCTACTAACCAGTTCAAAAACCACTGTGGTAGTAAATTCAAATCTTTCAAAAGTCAACAGATTTTAATATAACTTGTGGGTGAGGGGCAGAACCTCAGAAAAAAAGTCTGAAACACACACCTCTGATCTTAATGTCGGCCAGCCTCTGGGCTCCATCTTTGTCCTAATTCTGTGTTCCTCTTGCTCCCCAAATGAGCTTTTACAAACCATCTCTAAACTGATGACTAACTTGACATCCAGGAGCTGGGATCAAACACTAATTCAGAGTCAACCGTGACTCCTCAATATGGTGGGAAGGTCTGCTGGCTCTAGCTTCCAAACATAGAAACGACCACTTCTCACCACCTCTAGTGCTCATTCCCTGCTGGAGGCTCCTCCTCGCCCACCTGGACAGCTGCCACGACCTCCTAACTGGTGCCTTTGCCCCTTCATAGTATTCTCAAAACAGCAGCCAGAGTGGTCCTCACACAGAGTGAAACTGTTTCACTCGACTCCAAATCATCCAGTGATTCTCCCCTTCACTAGAGAAAAAGCCAAAGTTCTTTCAATGGCCTTAGAGGCAGTGGCGCACATTGAGATGTGCTGCCCAGATCCCCTGGATCTTGGCTGCCGCAAGATGGCCCTCAGCTGAAGAGTCACCTCATGCAAGGTCACAGAGCCTTCCCCAGGCAGCCCACATCCAGGGACAGAGTCAAACGAGGTCATCAAGGCCCAGGAGGCTTAACCCAACAAAGGAGTGCTCGGAAAGGTCACTCTCAGTTCAGGACCCCTTGTGACTGGGCTTGCACTGCAGCTCAACCTCTGCCTCTGTCCCCCTCCTCCCGGAGTCTGCTTCCGAAGAAGCCAGATTGCAACGAAGATCGGACATGACCTGGCCCCCTTTGACCTCCCTGAGTAACCAGTGTCGCCTGCTCGCCCTGCTCCAAAGCACACTGGCCTTCAATGTTTCTGCTAGACGACTGGCATGCTCCTGGAGCACGGCTGCCCCTTTTGCTTGGAACACAGTTCCCTAGATACACGCACTGCTTCTTCCCTCACCTCCTTCCTGCTTTGCTTAAATGTCACCTTCAAATGCGCCTGCCCTGACCATTCCGTTAAGGCCAGAAACAAGAGGAAAAACATAAGAAAGGACAATTCTCACCTCTCCTAATGTATTTGCTTACCTTTCCGGTAGGATCCCATTTTGAAGGGATGACCTCACTCGTTTACTAAAGAGCTTGAGAATTGCTGCTTTAAATGCATAAAAGTAGTGCAGTGGTAAGAACACAGGCCCCAGGCTCAGACAAGCCCTTTGCACTGTGTGCCTGGGGCAAGTGACCACCCTCTCAGCCCCAACAACACTGGTTGCGAAGGAGGGATAGTGATATTCCCTCAACTTCTTAGAAAGGTCATAGGATCACATGACTTTATATAGTGATGGGCTATGAAAACTGGAAGAGACCCTGTAAATGCTGGAGTCACTGGGAGACAGCCCTACGGGCTGCACTACCACAAACCCACTGGGAGTACATCTGCATCCTCCTCACACATCAGGACCCTAGAAAGTCATTTCGTCAGTTCTGCTGGACCCTGAGTGGCTGGGAACTTCCAGCAAAGCACAGGGCCGGGCTTAGAATAGGCACCACCCCAGGGGCATTGTGACAGCCTAAGGAACATTGCAAGAGTAGACACCCACCAACAGAGCCCAAACTACTGGGACACAATCCTTGTTTTTTACCCTCCTTGCACTGACTTTAATTACTTCAGTCTTTGTTCTAATCTCTAAGGTCTGTGTGAGGAAAATCACATAGGATTTCAAATATCTAGGTCTATATATGTGCATCACAAAAGCTTTAAACTGTAAAACCAGTCCTATGTCTGGTTATTTGAGATTAGAGGCCTAAATTTTTTCATGTGTATTTTCAACCCAAAGTTTTTATATTTATCTGTTTCTGTGATACAACATAACTGTACTTGGCTTAAAAATAAAACAATAACTCCTCCAAAATCTCAACTGTGTTTATGTTTGCTTCCATTCATTTTTCATTTGCTAGAGTGAAACGTCCTTGCCTATAACCTCAAATTCACAAGCATGATTGATTTCAGAGGCTGCGCTCGAGGCCCACCCCACCAAGCAGAGACAACAGACCACCTATAAGCTACCGCTAATGAAAACCACAAAATATAATCTCACATTTACCATCACATTATGCATCTGCCTTTTCAGATTTACTTGCAGATCCCATTATAAGTTATTTATTTATTCCTAAAGAGAGAATCAGAGAAGCTTATGTTTAAAACAATAAGAATGTTCATTTTAGAGATATTATTAAAAAGTATCCTATAGTTATACATTAAAATAATAGTACCATTCATTAAAATGATAATAATAAATGGTGCTATAGAGGGATAAGGAAACAGACCTTGTCCTAACCAATGACCACACAGTATGACTGGGCCACCCTCCAGACCCAGGTGCTGTATCTGGGAAACTCCCTGTCTGCAGTGAGGCAAGTTCATGGGGGGGGGG
>NC_048224.1:132353350-132397038 GCF_002007445.2 Ailuropoda melanoleuca | reverse complement strand
GAGGGTTGAGAAACTTGGGAAAGTCAGTGCTATGTCAGATCATCCTGGATCTTCTTTAAAGGAACACTCTACTAGAAACCCCCTTTGCTTTCGAAGCCCTCCTTTGAGGATATCGCGCACTCCTCCGACTTTTCTTCATAGCTTTATACAACTTAATATTCAGGCTAGGGAAACTGGAAATCTCCTCCAGGTCAAACAACTCCTTAAATCTATCTACAAATTTATTTTCTTTCTCCAACCTGAATTTCATGACCCAGAGGATGATGGTAGTTTCTTTGCACAGATGGTCAAAGGTAATGAGGAGTTCTTCCAGGAAAGGGTGGGCGTAGACAACGTCAGCTGCCAGGATGTAGTCAAAATTGTTGGAAGACCTGGGGAAGTTCTCATCTAAAGCTATGCCCCAGGAGAGTTCTTTAACCTGAGGCAAATGCTTACATTTCGTTTTGGTATTTCGGGAAATATTATATTGCAGGTTTCCAAGTAATTCAGGTAAATCTGTGGCAGTCACGTGTGCACCTATGAAACAAAGAACAGTAGGAAAAGTAACCCTCGAGGTATAAGGCAAAGCAATCAGGTTTCAAGCCAACATGCATTTGCAATTCTGCACAATTGCTAACCCCAAGGAAAGACTGGTTGGTACACACAGGAGGGAAATCCCTTCAAAACAGATGCTTAGGCAGCTTTAGGCCTCCTCTTTAAAAAAATTTAGATTCCCATGGCACTTTTAACTCCCTTGCATTTTTCTGTTCTCCTGGGTTTTTTTGTTTGTTTTACTGTTGTTGCTGTGGCTATTTGCTATTATCTACTACATGCTAGGAGAAAAATAAGCTAGAGAAAGAGAAAAAGCAAAATATTTGGAACCTTCAATGGAACAATCAGAAGTCACTGTTGAAAGGCGCACCTGTTCTTCGCTAAAAGAATTCTGAGCCCAAGTCATGTGAGGCCAAATGAGTGTATATCACGTCAGGCATCCCGTTGTTGAGCAGGGGGTGCTCGGGTGTGGGAGGAGGGCTTTTCAACAGAATTACATTGGAAGCGTCATGACATCCATATCTATGCCCAAGTTTTCAGCTTGACCCCCTTACAAATATGAATCTTCCCGTCAAAAAATGTTTAAAACCTAGCTACAACATGCACATAGTGTTCCTACAGCCGAAGACCATAGATGCAGGACAGAATACTCAGATGAAGAAGATATGAACAATCTCCGAGGTAAAAGTGAAGAGTAGAAGGAAGAAATTGGAAAAGGCAAAATTGTAGAAACCAATAATCAATAAAATTTGGTCCTTAAAGTAAACTGTGAGCTGTAGCAGAGCCTGAAAATAATGTGTAAATGAATCTAGGATTGGCCAATTCCATGTCATCAGACAAGAACAGACCGGGATAAGAAACAGGAAAGCAGAACTGGGAGAGAAGTCTAGTGCAGCCCAGACAAAAACCCATTCCTTAGCATGATGACAAGTTTCTCTTGCCATTGTGATTGTATTTTGTGGGAAATATTAAAGTGGGAGGGCAATATGCGTATCATTGGCAGAATCACAGAAATATGTTGGCACATTCTAGTGTGGGTGGGTCTACCATTTTCAACAAATCCTTTTAAAATCCCAAGATAAGGAAGATCCCCCCTGTCCACAGTGAATATAAACTATCTGACTATTAACATCTTTGTGTTTAGAGAGGTAAACACCACCAGTCTTAGAACACTAACTAAACAGAGCCTCCATCTTTTATTATTTGTGTCAAGTTATACAAGCAGTCTAAAAGGATCAATTTTTTTTAGTGAAACAAATGACTTCCCAAAGCACAAATGTGTTTCCAATCAGGAAGCCTTCAGGTATAAATCCAGTAGTGCCAATGACTACCCTTATTAAATGGAATGGTGATTTTAGGAAGCAATATCAGGAAGGAGGAATTTTTTTTTTTTAATATTTGGGGAGGACATCAAGGGTCCTGTATTTCCTCAGTGTTTAGAAAGTTGTAAATTGCTAAATCTTCAATTCCTCTCAAGATTTTAGAGTGGCAGGTGTGCACTTCTAAAGATCAAGGAAATCAAGACAGATTTGGGTAGCACACATCAGAGAAGGCAGCTAAATTAAGGCAATGAAACAGGTAACAACACAGAGAGAGACTGATATGAAGCAGGCTCAGGCATGCGTAGAGACTGTCACACGTGTCATGAGAAAAGGAAATGATGATGAGAAAAGAAAGGGGTCCCCAAAGAAGAGTGGAGATGAGCTGAGAAATGGAGATGAGCTGGGATCAAGTCCCATATCAGGCTCCCTGCTCAGCGGGGAGCCTGCTTCTCCTCTCCCTCTGCCTGCAGCTCCCCCTGCTTGTGCTGTCTCTGTCAAACAAATATATAAAATCTTTTTTTAAAAAAATAAAATAAATTTTAAAATAAAGAAAAGAAATTAAAGGGAAAATGCCTAAAATTAGAAGCAGACATGATTGGTAATACTCCTTCTCTCTTCTAACAGGTGCTTTTTCATGAAAGCATAGGACTTCAAAACCTACAAGGAATGTACAGCTACCTGGGAATGTTGAAATATGGCTAATATCTAAATAAAGACCACCAGATTCAGCAGTGGATTCTGCCTGGGCCTCGTGTCCCACGCACCTCCTCCAGCAGCCAGGAGGCCTGAGCGAACCTCTCAATTAGAATACACTTGTGACGTGGTGCGCCATGAGCAGAATTAATACAACTTCACGGAAAATTCTGAAACAAACCAGTAAGGTGACTTTAAAATTGGTAGTGTTTCTTGATGAAGCCCATTCAAACAATTAAGGAGTTAAAAATAGGCCTAGGTCAGAGTAAACTGGATAGTAAAAGCAGCTAATGACATCTGATCATTAAATTCTCTGACCCCGTTCAATCAAAAATGCCTACTTATGGGCGCCTGGGTGGCTCAGTCGTTAAGCGTCTGCCTTCGGCTCAGGTCATGATCCCAGGATCCTGGGATCGAGCCCCGAGTCAGGCTCCCTGCTCAGCGGGAAGCCTGCTTCTTCCTCTCCCATTCCCCCTGCTTGTGTTCCCTCTCTCGCTGTGTCTGTCTCTGTCAAATAAATAAAATCTTTAAAAAAAAAAATGCTTATTTACCCAGTAAACTTGCCACGATGGAGACTAGCCCTGTTCCAGCTCCGATTTCAATCACATTTTTGTCAGCCATATTATAGTGCTTTACATTTGTTTCCAGAAAATAGCATAGAACAAGGGCCTATGAAAGTTTTAAAATAAGAAAAAAGTAGTGGTTGGCAAGTAATAACAGAAAATAAAATTAAGGTCTATTAGATAAATATATATACTAATGCTATAACGTGTACACATGTGAATATAGGTGTGACTATGTACACGTCACTACAGAAAGTTATCAACAGAAGTACATCCTCCAACAGGTTCAACATTTAGACTAGAAAAAGTCCTTGGGGATTGTTGGGGAGATAAGAGAACTGAAATTATGGAACTCAGTTTCTTGGGTATGATGATCTTTAAAGAAAGCAACTTCTAATAATAATAGTCATTTTAAAAAAGTATGTGGGATTGGGGGAGACAGTGGAGGGAAGGTGGGGGTCTGCACCCTTCATGGACAACTGATAAAGGATTGGTGACCTTGCAGAACATTCTGCATGTTGAGACTGATAGATTTCATTATGATTACTTAACACAAATGGAGCCAGTTGAACGGGAAATAAAAATGTTTGCTATTCTAAACTTCCATAGTCACAAAACACTGAAGGTGTAAACAGCATTCTCTATTAACCCTACAAGTCAAAAATAGAATTCACTGGTGGGAAGCATTTTCCCAATTTTGTGATTTCTAAGTTTTAGTGTTGTTTGAAGTCACAAAATAGAACTATGGAACCTATTTTTTCCTTCCAAATAGTACACAATAAGGAACAAAACTGGCTGGAAAACTATTGAAATGCAGCAAATTTTGTGGGAAATTATACCGATGGCCAAACAACAGCACCATAACAATCCATGGCTTCAGTAATCCGAATCTCATGACCGACAAAATGAAATCCCTCCCAGGAGGTGGTGGTTATTAGACTTGGAACAAAACATCTTGCCATGATCTCTGCCACCACCTTGTCATCATCTCTCTTCCCTGAAATGAAAGGAAAAAGTCAACGGTTGTGGTTGTGCTAGTAAGAACCAGGAAAAAGAGCCTGATGGAAATGTAGCATTTCTACTTATTCTAAGTTACTTTTGAATATTTATTGACTTTAAGTTCAGTGTAAGAGTTAACTATTTTAAAATAACTCAGAAGCTAACATTTCATACATCCACAGCTTTATTCATTTATGCAAATCCACATGAAACAAATAATAACTGATAGAATTTTTAAAAAGCAATATATTTCAAGGGCTACCAATCTATTCATCTAGAACAAGAGAAAGATTGGTGATGGAACATAAGATCTTGACTATTCACATTGGCCACATAGTGTAATTCCAGCTATGTCAACAACGTATAGTAGTATATCCTTTACAAGCTGCCTTTACCCAGGCAAAAGATATTTAATACCATCCAACAATATACCTTTGTGTTATTTTATTATTACTTATTTATATATTACTACTTTGGGACAACTCAGAGCATCTTAACATCCACGACATTGGATAAAGTTCATAAGCAACATTACCAATTACTGAGCACAGAGTTAACACGTCAGACCATGTTAAATATATTGTAGATGATATTTCATGTAACTTTGTTTTATTTCATGTAATTTTTGCAACAATTTTGTGAGGTAGGCATTATTATTTGTGCTTTTGCAGGTAACAAAGCTAAGATTCAGACAGCCTTATTAACATGACCAAACTCATGCAACTTGTAAATGAAGGAGCCAAAATATGAGTTCTTTTTTTTTGACTGTTCCAAAGCCCCCTCCCTCTCTACTCCTAAAAAGCTAGAATGTAATTTTAAAATACTAGTTGTCTCTAAGCATTTACAAATTAGTTATGGAGCAAGACATACATCTTTCTCTATTTCCTCCTTTGTAAAATCTGAAAGATAGAAGAACCTCTACCAAAGAGGGCTGGGAGATTGAAACACGATGCTGTATGTAAAGTGCTTAGCACCTTGGCTATTACACGGAACTCAATAAATCATTATCATTATTATAACTTATTATAACTTGGTCATGAAACTAAATAATATAACAAGATCACCATATAAACAAAAATATTGGATTGTGAGGTACCAGATTGAAAATTCTATACTTACTCATAGAAGCAGAGAGTAGAATGGTGGTTGCCAGGGCAGGGGTGGGGGAAATGGGGAGATATTGGTCAAAGGGTGCAAAGTTTCATTCATGCAAGATTAATAAGTTCTGGAGATCCAATGCATAGCATGGTGACTACAGTTAATAATAATGTATACTTGAAATTTGCTAAGAGAGTAGATCTTAAGTGTTCTCATCACAAAAACAAGAAAACAGTAACTATGTGAAGTGATGGTTATGTCAATTAGCTTGAATGCCATGTTCATTTCTATATATCTATACATCTATTGATATATATCAAAACATAATTCACATATCTTAAATATACACAATTCCTTCTAGTTGATTATGCCTCAATAATTCTCACTAGTTGCTTATGCCTCTAGAATAAAAGAAAATTCTAGAGTTAAATAAGGAAGGGGGAATGCACTGTGGTGAAGGTCACTAAGGAATGGCTTCAGGAAGGAAATATGGCTTAAGTTTAGCCTTTGATCTATGATTTGCATTAATAGAGAAGCTATGTATTTCTTAAACTAATCCTTAAAACCCATTGACTTTTCAAGTCTTGTTTCTGTTCTCTGAGTCTGGCTAGAGTCCTGCTGGCCACTTCGCCCACCCCAGCACTAAATTCAGGCCTAGTTCTCTTCAGCATAGTTCTTAATGCTTTTAAGGGGAAGTAGGGAAGGAGAGGGAAGGGAAGGGAAAGGGAGGTTGGAACGGCAAGGGAGGGGGGGAGGGGAGGGGAGAGGGGGGAGGAAGGAAGGAACATATAGAACAGATGTACATACAACAGTGGAGTCTTGCCTGATGGGAGTGCATCATGACCTGATGGGGATGATTAACTCACACCTCCTGAGATCCAAAAATAAGCAAGTAAATAAACAAATAACAAATACAAGTATTTCCAAGAAATTGGGGAGTGATACAAAAATTTCTCATTCTGGTCTTCATAGAAGATAAGCTCCTCCTAGAAAACCTATTTCCCAAATCTCAAAAATTAAAAACTTTCACAATTTCCAACATTGCAATTATTCACAGTTTTAAAACAGATGCACCACTCAAAAATAAAATGCCACAGAATCCTAGAATGTCAAGATGGACAACACTTGAGATACACCTTCTAGTCTACCCTTGCACCACATGCTCAGGTTGGATATAAACTGCATATCCAGCTTGTTCAGCTTCTTTGAATATTTCCAATGAGGGT
This sequence comes from Ailuropoda melanoleuca, assembly GCF_002007445.2. Lineage (NCBI taxonomy): Eukaryota > Metazoa > Chordata > Mammalia > Carnivora > Ursidae > Ailuropoda > Ailuropoda melanoleuca. The sequence goes on along the minus strand of NC_048224.1, from coordinate 132,390,606 downwards.
AAATATGTTATTCCACAAGGTACATTTAGAAAATATTATTGAAAATTCTTCTCAATACTAAGCCAAAGTCTGATACCACTAATTTTTTTGTCTATTACTCCTAAAAGTAAGCTCCAAGGAGAGCAAACTTTTATTTTTAAAATGTGTTCCAAAATTTTAGGGAAGAGGAAAATAGGCACACACGAAAAAATACGTGTGTGTGTGTGTGTGTGTGTGTGTGTGTGTATCTCCAGTGCCAGTCTTAAAAATTCTGGACTCAAGAGTATGTGAAAGCCTCAAGAGACTTTCAAACTTCTCCACTGCACTGAGGCAAGAATAAGTAGAAGTGACAGTCTTGAGTCCCGAAGTCCTAAGAGTTGTTATTTCCAACTCTGTCCTTGGAGCTCCGATAACATCATTCTCAGTATTCGGGGAGCAGAATGGCTAGATGGAGGTAGATCAAGTCTGACATTGTTGAAAACTTCCCTCAAAGGCCACAGTCCCAGGGGGGACTTCCTGTCGACATGATTTCCTGTCCTAAATTCTGTGAGCCTTCAATAGAGTCCTTCTAAATATCCACTCAGAACCAGGTACTCCTCAAAATAACTCTAACTTAACTTCATGCTACAGGAAGGGCCCAGTCTACACCCACTCCACCACCAGCACGAATATTGACCCCTGGCAGAGATACAGGAAAACAGAGATGAAAAATCGATATTCTTCAGCAAGAGCCACTTCTTCAAATCCATTTCACTGTACATCTTCAACTGTGGCGTGCATTCACATGCAAGAAGAGCTCTAAGAACCAAGTAATATTGGTAATATGTTCCACTGGAACTTGAACTTTCATTTCATTATATTCACAGGCCTTGCTAAGACGGGGTGGGGGAGGTGGACAGCATTTGCTGTGGAAGTTCTTTAGGGAAAAGCAGGAAACAGTAATTGCTTCCTTGACCTTCCGCCGAATGTGCCCTCTTGGGCCTCCTTGCACACTCTTTGTAAGTGGAGCACTTTTTGACAAGTCACCCAAGGTATCAGGGATTAATAGATGTCAGAGTACACTAAATCCCAGGAGCATCTCCTAAAGCTCTAATCTTTGATATAAAAACTTTGCCAGTGAATATTTACTGCTACAATCTGACGTCTCTGCCTTTGCAGTTTCTTTTAAAGGTTAGTGGACCAGATTAGAGCTATGGTCCTAACAATAGTATAATAACAAATGATTCCTGGTTTTTTACTGTCTTTCTAAATAAATAAAACCAGCCATTTTTTAAAAATGGCCACATCTTTAACTTTATAAGGAAGTGAGATTTAAAAACATATATGTGAACATATTATTATAATAAAAAATTACTTATACCTCCCAAAATAAAGGATCTTCAAAGAGATTTAATGAAACAACAATAGCCAGTATTAACTGCATATACACTTAAAAGAGCACAACTCTAACCATCCATTTGTGGTCACTCAAAATTAATTATACACCTGGGATGACTATGTATCACACAGAAAATACTGTCAGGTGGAATGAAATTTAACTGATAATGTTTTATATTAATATTCTCTTTTGCATTTAAATATTATATAAACACTACATTTCTTAAGAAGTCAGTCTCAAAAAAGTATAATTTATAAGAGGAATCCAAAATTACCAAACTTGGCTGCTTAAAATGATTTGTCTGGATGTAACATGTAGGATTTTAAAAGCAAATACACACGTGTGGCTATTTCTACCTTAAAACTCTGACTGCTGTTTTTCAGCATTAACTTTGATTTAAAGATTTTGAGGTAACACCTTTAAAAGTAGTTATTTAACAATATTAACAGTAGTCGTTTATTTAAATCAAAAGACATGTTTAATATTAAGTTTTAGCAATATCAACACCTTGATGACAAGAGCCTCTGAACTGAAATCTAGTGGAAAGAGGGGCACTATATATCCTTCCATGAGCCTTGTAATAAAAAGGAGAAATCTATCCCCCAAATAATATTCAAAGAATATGTTCCTTAAAATACATGCTTAGTTATTTATTGAATATGGGACTGAATCTTGAGAAGATTAATGAATGAGTAGATATTCTTTGGCCTTTAGTTAAGATTTGAAGAGCAACTTCCTCCAAAAATTAATAGCATTAACATACAATGGAATTCTAATTTACATTTCTGAAGAATATTTTTTCCACACATACTCTCTCCTTGTTACCTAGCACTTAGGCCCTGAGTCAAGTAACTAAAACTGAGTAATGTTACACAAAATGTTGAATCTTGAATTTCCTCTACAAAAAGCAGAAAGCTGATACCTGTATCTTTAGATAAAAGCTACCTACTACAATCTTAGAGCATTATTTTATTAACGAGTTTAATATTAAAACACAAATATCAAAACAAACTGTAAATAAAACATAATCAAGACAATATTACAATTATGTTGCTATTTTCAGCTTATCTTATTTTAATGTTCTTTGATACAAAAAAGACAACACCATTTTCCTGCTATTAAGTCTTTGCTGATAGTGAATAAAATCTACCAGGTGCTCTTCTTCTCCCGAGAATTAACAATTTCAAGTATGAAGTGAAAATTAGCAGGATTCTGCTGCATTATGATGATGCTTTTCTTAGAAGGAAAACCTAACAGTGAATTCACTTCAGAGGCTTGATTGCAGCAAACCTTCAAAAACAGAAGCACTTTTATATTCTTCTCTTTTATACTTTTAAGGTCAATAACAACAATAATAAATGGAAGGGTCAGATCACAGAAATATACTTAAAAAAATGTCTTTAATAGCTATGACAGGTGAATTTAAGCTTCTATTTGAGGGCTGTCATGAAAACCTGTCAGCAAAATTTAACGTAAAATCCCCTCTACTAAATGAAAGAGACTTGTCATTCAACTGAATCTTCTATTCAAAGATGAATGTCATGTGCTTCTTAGAAATAGCTAGAGATTTAAAAAAAAAAAGTTAAAGATATTTTCCGATTAGTAAATGGTCACAGGCTAACCGGAAAGATAGAATTCTGAATGCCTCAGCAATGTCAAGGTCTTGGGCCTAATGTTAAAACAAATTCCTGAAAGAGTTCACAAATATTTTTTGTCTGGAGGTCTGCTTAGTTTCAAGAATATACAGAGGCTGTCTCTTTGATCAAGTGGATCAAACGATGCTACATTTACAGAAGAAAGACAATTCACCTTTTATTGGGCTGCTCAGGATGCAAGTGGGGAAGAAAAAAACAAAATTAGTTGTACTCAAAGTCTGCTGCTGGGATTGTTGTGGGGACAGACGCCTAAAAAATAGTGAATGAAGTATGATAAGGGTGATAAAAGAAGTATTTCTAAAGTGCTTTGGGAAGCACCACTGGTTGGTGAATCAGGAGAAGCATTCTCAAGGAGGAGACATTTGAGCACGTGGAGGGAAGAGGAAGGTTGCCAGGCCAAGAAGGGAGACGAACCACCTACCACTATGGGGAGACAGGCCCAGGGAGTGGTCAAAAGACCCGTGGAGCCTGTGTACAAGGTGCCTGTTGGGGTGTTGTAGAAAATAAGCTTAAGGAAGCAGGTTGGGATTGTACTTGTGGGAACAAATAGCACAAATGTGGACCTTTGTTCTCTAAGGTGGGGAGCTGGGGCAGGAACTGACATGAGCAGATTTGTCATTGAGGCACTCACCTCTGGCAGCAGCAGCTGAAGGCCACATTAGAAGCTCTTGGAAGACTATTGCAATAATCCAGGCACAAGATGCCAGAGCTGAACTAAGGCAGCAGCACTGGGTCTAGGAGCCAAGCATGAATTCCTGAACCTCTGAAGTGGGGGTAGACCTTCCCTCCAGGGCAACAATTGACACGCAAACCTGACACTCAGACTTGTGTTCTGAAAACATGTGAGGCAGACTGATATATTTAAGAGTGATTTTCATTCAATACATGGAAACTGTATTAGTGTTAGCAGATAGTTGTTCAGGTTACTTTTTAAACACGTACCATATGTTGATGAATGATTGTCACATTAGTAATTATATGTGCTGTAGTCCTTCAACCACTACGTTAAAATTACTGCCTCAAACCATAGTTTGATATGTCCCTTAAACAGAAATAGAATTACTCAGATAATCTTTCTTCTCCATAACCCAACTCTGTAAAGATGCTTGTGAAAGGTTTTCACCTGATATCCCTAAATAATACATTATACTCAGTTCTGAGAAGAGCCAACAACTGGGGACCAGAAACACAAGATCATTACCAATGAGCAAATTGCAAGTTCAGCCAGCAGGCCTCAGTTATAGCTAATTCATTCATTCAGTCATTTTATTCAGCACCTGAGCACTATGAATATAAAGATAGAGCAACATTTAAGTGTTACAATTGAGAGTTAACTAGTTGACTCAAAACTAGAAAGAGAAAGCTCCACATCTTGGAGAGCTCAGAAAAGAATGACCTGAGCCCTGACGATGATGAGTCTGCGAGACAAATGAAGGGACAAGACACACCGTGCAAAGAAAACAGCACGTGCAAAAGCCCACTGGCAAAAAGACTCTTGACCAGTTTTCCAGTTTGGGGAACTCAGAACTAAAATGTAGGATGAGTGAGGGAGTTGCAGCATGAGATAAAATACTTAAGTCATGCTAAGAAGTTTTGATTTCATCCTATTGGAAATAATGAGGCACCAAAGAATTTTAGGAAGGAGGTGAATGTGACAGGATTTGAATTTTTGAAAAGATCATGCAGCTATAGAGAAAACTATAGAGAGAGACGTAGAGGGGATAAAGCATGCTGGCCCACAGTAGGGGCAGCCAGGTAGGTAGAAGGTACTTACAACAGTCACAAGAAGAAATAATAAAGACCTGAATCAAGGCAAGTGGTGCTGACAAAGGGCATGAGGAGTCAGGAAATGTGAGTTGGTAAAACTGGTGGGATGGAATGATGAATGGGATGAGGAAGAGGGACTAGGAGGCTTCTAGATTTCTAGCCAGGGAAATGAAGTTGCCATAAACTGAGATAGAAAATATAGTTTGGGCAGGGGTGTAAATCTGCAAAGGGAAATTATTTTCTTAACGTGCATTACTCTGTGGTATGACACACTGGCCACTCGAGGTGTGGTGCTCAGATTAAGGGAGGGTACCGCGGGGAACACAGCTGCCCAACAGCTCCACCTCTGTCCCTTTGGCTCCTCGGAGGCCATGCCTCCCCTGGAGCTGCCCGTTAGTGCCACTTCCTTCCTGTTCCACAGACAACACACATTTAATGGGCGACTCGGTCCCTCTCCTCTCGCACATGTGAGACCTGCACCGTGATCTGATGGCTGTACCCGCCCACTTCTGTCCCTTCTTTCTTTATAGTCCACGAACATTTCCCCCAGTAAATCTCCTGCACATTTAATCCCATTTGGGCATCTGCTTCTGGAGGGCTCTGAACGGACACAAAGTAGAAGGCCATCAAGCTAGCGGTTAGAGGGGCAGACTTGGGAGTCATGCACAGAAATCACTGAGCCTTGGGTTAGGATGAACCTGCCCCAAGGCCACAGACCCTGTGGAGCCACTCTGTAACACATCGCTGTGTGTGTTAACAGCTGGAGAGTAGCTGTCGGCAAGAGGTAGGCAACACAAGATATTTAGAATAGTTAATGTGGATAAGGTTTTAGATAGCTCAGACTCTTAACGCAGCATTAGAAACTATACACAGAGGACTATTTGGTATGTACCGTGGTCCTAACTTTAATCTGTATATAACTTAGTGACATCCTATAATTCTTGGACCCTCAGGCCAGCACTGAAATAGAACTGGGCTAAAGGTTTGCTCCATCTTTTTCAAGCACGAGATACTAAGTATAAGAGTTAGGACAGGTAAAGTCAGTATCCTTCAGCACCAAAGAACTGAGTGTTCCTAGGGTTAGTGGAAGTCTTTCCAACAAAAAGCCACCTGACTCTGCCCCAGCAGCACACACTTAATCTGCCTGTGAACATATTTTTAAAGCTTTAATTGGCTATCTAGATGATTATGGGGTGTGTTTTCTCATGTTATAAAATATTTTAATACTGGTTCTGTCTCAACCTTACCTTGAACTTCTCGCATTTCCTTTGTAACTTGCCAAATTATCATATGCACAGTTGAAACCAAGCATTGTTACTAATGATAATGATAATGATGAAATTTTATTCACAAACTGCAAAGAAATTGCATCTTCATTCAAATCATCTAAATGGCTGGATTCTCTAAGTGATAACAACTTTAAATGTTTAGGTTTGCAAAAATCACTAGAGTCAAACCATTGTGTGGAAGCCATGTAAGCTGCCAATACTGGGCACACTCCCAGCTCTCTTGGCCTAAAGATATGCTCACCTAGGTAGAGGCCACCTGGTATGCCTAAAAAAGGAAAAAAAAAAAAAAAGAAAGAAAGAAAGAAAGAAAAAAAATAGGACTACATTTCTTAGAAAACATCCATGTGTACATAAAGGAGAGAGAAGAAGGAAGCCAAGATAATTAAATTCGTACGACAAATGTTCTACAAAAACATAGTACTAGCTCTTCAGGTTTACATCAATAGTGTCTGTCTGCACTTTTTATTTCAAGACAATGGGGATAGTTACATTACATAATCCATGCAAAGTCATTCTTGATATTTAAAATGATGTAAAAATGGGAGGTCAGTTTCAAATAACTACAATTATAGCAGAATTCAAACTTAAATTCTCCTTATACTAAAAGGTCAAATCACATTATATATTTGTCTCCGTTAATACATCAGAGGAACCATAAACACAGGCTAAAAATCTTTTTATACTCTAAAATCATCTTTCATGCAGGCATTCATAAAAACTTGTAGCCTTACACAAAACTATTTTTATCTCTCTTCCTATCCAAAAAGAAATATCTTAGAAATCACAATCATGTATGTAGTGTATAGCACTTGGGAAAAAAATTAATTCTTCTTTTCCATACCAAAAAAAAATTCTAACTTCTTAGCAAGTCTATATATTTAATTTGTCTGTCAAAATTTTCTCTAACATATCATCAGGACCATAGGTATCACAGTAGACATTACGCATTATTATAGATATTTTCAGGTTAGCAAACACGAGCCAAGATACAATATGCAATTGGCAAGTCCTAGCTCTCTTTAAGACATTAGGGAACACTGAGAAGGTAAGCATTTATATTCTATTAGCTGTTTGTCTAGAATGGGTCAAATTATATAAAGAAACATAAAACAATTTACCTTTTTCAGCTCCTAGATCCATTAAGTGATGAACTAATGGATGGCTATATATTGATGTTTTCTTGATCATTTCTTGAAAACTAGACAAATGATACATTATCAAATGGTAATAATTAATTCAAAAGTGTGTTAAGTGTTTTTATATTTACCTTATAAAGCTTAAGTAACATCAAACATAGCACAGAAAATTCTATTAAAATTTTGCATATTAATAAATCACGATTTAAGATAGACCCCCCCCCAAAACACAATCTATACAGTATAAATCAAAATTTGGACAAAGGCTTCAGAGTCAGAAGTTTTAAAAGCTACTGGAAGAAGAAAAGACATTACTTCACTACAGACTACCTCAGCTATCACCAAGAAAGGCACCATCTTTATATTGACTGGTCAGATAGCAATCTTCACATTTAAGAGGTGATTAAAACATTGGGAGAAAATGAATTTCATTCAGTATAGTAAAAACCACAGCATTAATCTAAAATAGCAATAGATGCAAAGTTCACTCGTTTCCGTCAGCACATCATTAGTAAGTACCCAATGTCTAATAGCCCAACTACCAAATGGTCTTTTGGGTAGCTTTCATTCTATAGAACCCATACCATCTTAGCAAATATATTTAAAATTGAAGAAATTAAAGTATTTTGTGCCTCTCAAATAGAGCATTTCATGTGAATAAGTTTAAATGAGCTGTTATTCCAACTTAGGGGAAAAAATTTGATGTTTTACATCTCAGTTTTGGTTCATTTTATAAATAATTACCATACTACCGTGAATTTATATAGCACTCCTTTCTTCCAAGGATCCCAGAACACTATTCACAGCCATCACATTTTTCTTTGCAGTATATCTCAATAAGCTAGAAGACAAATCATTTTCTCCTGCAGCTTACGAATGAAGAAAGCATGAAGTTAAATAATGTCCCTGAGGTCACTGGCTAAACAACAGCAAACGTGGTCACGCGTTTTGTTCCCAACTTAGTTCCTCTTCCATTAAAAAAAAAAAAAAAAAAGTAGTCTTTATTACACGTGTCTGCCTGAAGGTCAACATTTATTAAATGTTAAGTCCAGACATACCTAAACAGGCTAGCTGAGTTTCTAGAAGTTTAAAAAGTATCATCCACAACTTTTGTTTTGCTGGAGAGACCTCTGACGGTGCTTGAAAGGCTAGCCCCGAAGCATGCCTGCAGTTTACTACTGTATACACTGGCAGAGAGTCCTTGCAGGAGGGATTAGGATCCTGACAGCTGTGGCTTCTGAGCCTCTGGGCATACCAGCAATGAGGCTGGAATGCCCATAAATAAGGGGGCTGAAGAAGAATAGGAATATTCCATGTGAGCATCTCATGAATAGAGGTGGAGCCAGTAAGTGAATATAAACCACTCCTACAAGCAAGTGAAGACTATTTGAGCAGAGTGACCCTTTTCGAACTTTGATGCCAAGAGTTATTTAGGACTCCACAGCTATGACGTCCAGTGAGGCGGAGGCCATGCACTTTTTATATCATCTATCTGGGTATAAACATAATTTTTAGAATCAGACAGCCACACCCGAAAGTTAGAGAATGTGTGCAGTAGTGCTCTGGGCACAGGCATCAAATTATAATTCCTTCCTACTAGGACTGAAGAGGAAGGCCGAGGGTGTCTATTACCCGTGCACCTGCATGTGTACACGCAGGGCTGCATCTCAGAGCACGTATAAATCTCCCTGGTCACTGAGAATGTCCTTAATAAGAAGTTACTGTAGGTAACAAAATTGAGCAATATCGTAAAGTTGAATAAACTCAGAGGAGTGTAGGTACAGCTTCTAAGAAATACTTCATACAAAGTTGACTCGAGGTCACGTTAATATATTGGATGGGACTAGCAGTCCAGGAGCCTAATTTTAAATTTGCTTGTGATTTTAGGCATTCACTTAATGTGTTTCTTGGCTTCCCCATCTATACAACAGGGATATAATAGGTACTCAATATATAATGTGGGAGGAGGAATATGGTAGGTAAAAAAAAACATTCTGCAAACTGCAAAATCCTAAACAATGAAAACTATTATTCATAGGCAGTTAATTCTGGGCAAAGGACATTTTCTCGTTTTTGGCTTTCTTTAAAACAAGAATAAAGAATCATTTGGTGAATAAAAATTACCTGTCTTTTTCAAGGAGTTATTTAAAAGATCATGAAACCTCAGTGATAGATTTCTTAAGAGGCAGAATCCCTAAATCGATCATTTAAACTGACATGATGACAATGATTTATCAGTTACACTGAACTGTTTGAAAAGTACAGAGACCTCTGCCTCCACCTGTAAGTAGCTTATAGCACACCTCTGCTTCTGAGAACTAGAAAAGCAGATTACACACACACACACACACACACACACACACACACACACACACACAAGGTCAGGAGAGAGCTGCCAAGGCAGCCAAGAATTCCATGTTTTTGCTGGTTATTGATAATAGAGAGGCTGAAAAGCCAAAGGGAAGACAACAAGGAAGGATGCCAGCAGAACTTCAGGTGATCGCACAAAACTGGGAAGATAAAGAATAGTGTTTGGAGCTGGCAAGGTAGCCAGGAATTGGGAGGCCAAGATCCCGGAAAGCACAAAGAAATAAACCCTACACTCAGCACTGACTCTTCTCTCAAGGCATTTACTCAATAAGAAGATATTAGGGCAAAAGGCTACTTCTTCAAGCAAAGAGTAGCTGAAAGCAGAGCAAAGCTCACAATAAGAAACACCCCAGCTGTCAGCTGGTACCCCTGAAAAACCGCTTTTTTAGTAATGGGGAGAAACTGGAAGATGGAGTCTTACAAAGACTGCAAGCCAGCCTTGAATCCACTCGGTCCTGATTATAGTCAGGTGATCTTCCCCTCTGCTGCCTGCCAGAATACCTTCTGGAATCCTCTGCAGAGGAAGAGCCACAACATCTACAATTTTTTATACACAATGTCCAGCATTCACTCAAAGTTTACTAATCATACCAAGAAACAGACAATAGAAACAAACCCACAGGTAACCCAGATATTGGAGTTGTTTAACACAGACTTTAAAGTAACTGTGATGAAGATATTCAAAGAATAGATGACAAGAATTACACCAAAGAACTAGAATCTATAAAAAATTAGTTAAGAGAATAGAACTGAAAATACAATACATGAAATAAAGAACTCAACAGACGAGTTCAACAGCAAAGGTGGAGAAAGATGAAGATTAGTAAGCTGAAAGATAATTCCATAGAAAAGTACAAGATGGTCATCATCCTTCATACCCATATATACCAATTCACTTTGAATAGTGATAGATTTCCTTTGCTGCTGATGGTTTTAAACAGGCAAACTAGTTTATAGGTAAAATTGCACCCTGAATTTCAAAAGAAGATTTGGGGAAAAGATTTGGGTTCAGGTCACATTTTCCTACTAGATAGGTAAATTTGGTAAAGTCGGTTAGTAACTCCAAGCTTGTTTCTTCACTTGTAAAAGGATATGCCTTGGTCAGAGGGTTAAGAGAAAGAAGGGTAAATATCAAAATGTTCTATAAACACCATATTCACAGCATACGCTATCTACCCATTTTTCTTTTTCCTGAGTACATAGCCCAGGTAGAGATCACATTTCTGAGTATTTCTAGTATACTCTGAAGAATATGCTCAGTTCAGTTCAACAGGATAAGAGAAGGGATTTTTAACAAAGGATATCCTGCTTGCCAGGGCTTTGGTTCTTTCCTCTTCCAGCAGGTTGAAATGCAGATACAGCAGTGACCTAGACCATTCAAGCAAGACAGCAGCCCAGGAGATGGCTGAACCTGTGACCCTGAATGACCTCACAGTGGACAGCCGCCTAACCAGCTCAGCTTGGCCAGCCTGTTGAGTAGCAGATAAATAATGGGCCAGCTTATGTAACCCATTGTATATGAACCTCTCTTTGCTACAGCAGCTTAGCCTTTACCCCAACTAGTGCAGTGCAAAACATACGTAAATTAGCTGTGAAACTAAATTTTAACAAAAGTACTACTTGCAAGCAAATACGCAGAAAACTCCCAATTATAAGTAGTTTGAGAAATGAGAATATGAAAAAGTTAATGTCTCCCTACACCATCCCCCCAAGAAAAGTGTTCTGCTTCAAATACCTCCAGAGAGAAGCAGCATTTAAAAAAGATCTGAGTTTATTTACATGGAAGTCATTGTCAACTCTAGAAGAAAGCTGCTAGAGAAGACTGGCAGAAACAGAGGAGATCTTTCATATTAGGAAAGAATAAATAAAAAGCAAGGAAAAGCGCAGCTGTAGAGCAAGTATCTGAGAAGTTGGGCTGGAAGTGAATATAAGTGAAAGACTTAAAAAAAGCACCCAGCAGTCAGTAAAATGTTATTGAAAGGTATCCGTATTTAGTATTCATTGGGTTGAAGATTTTCAATTCAGAGGGAAGAGAATCAGTAAAGATGGAAATATCAAAGATGACAGAAAAGACACAAACTTGGGTAGACCGTAACTCTGAAGGCCAAAGAACACAAGCTCAAGGTAATGGGCAATGCTCTCCTCCGACTGCTCGTAACTGTCAGCAATCAGAACTTTGGGAGCGGCTGTTGGGAGGGTGGCGGCCACTCAGGAGGAACATCTCTGCAAACAATAACCAGCCTCTGGAAGCCGCTCCTGACAGTGGCCTGCCTACACCAATTCAAACACAGTCCCGAGCCCCGACAGCCATTCACACAGAAGTCAGCTCGTGATAACCAGAGAATTTTAAAAGACAAACATTACGGTACAGAGGTTCTGTATTTGGTTAATGCTCACAGGGGAAATCACGCACCCCATTTAGGTTTCCTAACTATCTTGCTATAACCGCAGCAAACACACTCTTCAAAGTATGTTGCAGCAGCGAGGTTCCCTCCTGCTATCCTTTTAAGTGGACCCTGAGGAAAAACAGGAAGCAGCAGGGGGCGGGACTTCACGAAGTTCTGGGAAACGGCCACTGTTATGGAATAAGAAATAAGAATATACTTCTTCTCATCCGGATCAGAAAGTCAGAGGGAATGCTGATTGACAGTGACTACTGATCAATAGAAATCCTTTTTCCTTTTTGTTAATGCTGTCAGAAAGCATCAGACATTGTACGATAAAAGAAACATGAGCAAAGACTTGTGAATACAAGGAAATAGTCAATGACGTGTAAAACACTAGAAAAATGTAACATGTCGGAAAAATAAATGTCAAGTTTTGTGTCCATATTCTTAAAAACCACACAATACAAAAATTGTACAAATGCTTTTAATTTTATTATTTCCTCACAACAAATTCATTATGAAATGTTAAGTTGCACCTGATGATAGAGAACACAGGGGTTTAAATTAATTAGCTTTTTCTCTTTCTTCCTCTTGTACCTCTCCCTTTCCCCTTTCTCCTCCCAAACACAGATCTGGCGGTCACCAGCACTGGTGCGGGCCCCCCTCCATCATCATCACTAGAGCTGCTGGTGGTGGCACCTTGGTCCCTGGCAGGAGCAGGGCTCGCTGCACTCTGCAAACCTGGGCGGCTGGCGGGTGACTCTGGGGCTGCTCTCTCCTGCTGCACGTTCACTGAAGACACACACTCAGCGTCCTCACCTGAAGAGGTCCCGGATGACGGCGAGGGGCAGGCCCCCCCCAAAAACCCGCCACATTTACTCTCTTGCTTAGAATCTGAAAGCCTCTTTCTTTTCAGGCTTGATGACTCTTCCCATTTATTTGCTATGCTCCTCTTCTGGGTTTTTCCTTTTGCCTTATCAGGGAACTCAAAATCGTTCTCCATGGCAACAGACATTGCTTCTATTTCGCTGGCTGCTGCTTCTCTCTCTTTTCTCAGCATACATGTCACAGCTCTGTTAAGTCTCTGGCTCCTAATACCCTTAGCATCTTGTCTCTCCTGTTGAGCTAATCTAAAGAAGGAATCAATTCGGAGCTGCGTCTAAAAAAATGAAATGAAATAATAAAAAATAAAAATCAGGCGAGTCAGTCAACTATCTGAAGCAAATCAAAGAGCTCCACCTTGGTCACTAGCCTTGGATGACTCTTTCAAAGAATGTGAACTGCTTATCTCTCAAAGCCAAATCTGTCCCCCAGGATTTACTGAGAGTACATTTAATTTTCTAGATCACACTTGAAGCAGTATTGCACCACCTGTCACCTAAGCCCTCCGTCCACATCTCCAAGAAGAACCCCTTCCCAGGCACTCAAAGAGAGTGAGGTGTTTTTCAGTAGCCAAATACGCCATCTTCTTTTAGAGCAGCACAGTTTCATGGGGTCTGTTTCTAAATTCCACTCTTCCCCTCTCTTAAAAACATGGTCATCGTGCGGAACGTTGAGGAGGCCACCACACTGCACACTGGGAGGCATGGGAAACCGTCATGCCCTTTGTTTAGCAAATCCACTTTTAACAAGACGTTATTAAAATAATAGTTCCATGTGGGGAAAGTTTTATGCCTAATGTTCATCACAGCATTATTTATGAAAACCTGAAAATCAAGTGTCCACTAAATGAACTGACCCTAAAAGTGAAATCTCTTTGATGCAATGTAATCTGGTCATTTGAAATTATGAAAACCAAGCAATATACAGAAAAAAATTCTCATGTTAATAAGTACAAGGGGGAATTAGATCAAACTGCATTTATATGTGATAATAAATATATGTGCAAAGGAGGGGGAAATGAAAGAAAATAAACCTAAATGTTAATATCTGTGTCACAGAAAATAAGTAATGGCTCATTTTAGCTCACTTTTTTCACTTTCTAATTTTGGGGAAATAAATTTATATTAGCTTCTATAATGTAAAGGAAGAAACATATTACAACAAAATTTATCTGAAATTAAGGAGTAATCAGTCATGAAGCTGATAAGCTTTCCTTGGCTGTTGGCATACAATGTCTGCATTATAGAAAGTCATCAAATAAGCAAAAGAGACTTTTTTTTGGAAAGGCCATCCGCCTAATGACAATAGATTTAAATATATGTACTTTATAAGATATGGTCTCATTTCTACTAAGTGGTTTACCTGTACATATATTTTGGAGGTTGTTCCTAGGATAGGAACAGTTTTCTCTATGGATAGGAATATACTCACAGATAAAGTGAGACACGATTACCTACACCCACCCCACAGGAGAACTGAGAGCCATACAAAGGCATCGTCATCTCTCCTCAAAAATCTCTCTTGCCAACGTGCCATAGTGATGATGATTCATTTATAGAATTAAGGAGCATTTGTACTTGAAGAGAATTTAATGATCAGGATTGCTTTGGACTGGACACTTCCCAGACTTTATTTAAATGAAAATAGCTCTGAAAAAGTAAAATATTCAACCATAAACATCTCAGTTTGCAATCCATTATTATCTGGTTTTTTCAAAGTCAGAATGAACACTAAGACACCTAAGTCCAGCTCTAAGAGTGAAATTGAGAAATGAAGACAAAATGCAGTTTTCCCTTTTTCTGTTTTCCTCTGTTCTTTTATCTGAAGTGTAATAATTTTAAAATTATGTTATATGCTCTAAAATAAAAGAGTAACAGGTCTTTAATAGCTGCCACTGACAGCCTTTCTTCATTCACTCCTCACCCTGAACTTAGGAAAAGAGCTGCCATGATTACCTGCTGGGCGTTCAGTTGCTTTAATACTGGAAACAGAGACTCATCTGTCTTCGTCCTGTTCCACCCAAAATAACGCTGACAAAATATGCAGGCAGTTAAGGCTTCTACATGTTTTTAAAGATATTTAAACAAGTGATAAATAAAAAGGTGCAAAGAACTCACCCATAATTCCATTCCCCATATCTCTAAAAATTTTCATATTTATAAAGAATAAAGTGGTAAGAGAACAGGATGACAAAACAAATTACTGTAACATAATCATGTGGCACTGTCTCCTGTTCAATGTCCTCTAAGATAAAATACATCCAACTCTCATTTTAGGACATCAAAGACTCGTTACTATGAGAAAAGGTTAACCTAGAATAAAAACAAGTTTCAGATATCATACATATTTCTTTGAGAGATAAAAACTGTAGTTAGACTAATACTATTGGAAACATTTAAACATCTATCCAAATGATGGTTTAAATATACAGAAAGGAACATATAAATAATAATAAAGAATAAAACTAACAAACTATGATTGCTTATCACTACCTATTTCAAAAAAAGACCCTCTTTAAGTCTAAAGAGATTATTCAAAACAGCTAAAACATGGAAACAACCCAAGTATCCACTAAGAGATGAACAGATAAGCAAAATGTGGCCTATCCACACAATGGAATGTTATTCAGCCTTAAAAAGGAAGGACATTCTGAAACGTGCTCCACAGCATGGAGGAACCCTGAGGACACTGTGCTCAGTGAAATAAGCCAGACACAAAAGGACCAATACTGAATGATTCTACTTGTGTGAGGCACTCAAGTCCTCAAAACCCTGAAGACAGAAAGCAAACTTGTGGTCTCCAGGGGCCGAGGGGACGAGACGGGGAGCTGCTGTTAATGGGTCTAGAGCCTCAGTTCTTTTCAGATGAAAAGAATAGGGATGGATGTGGTGACAGGCGTTTGTTGCCCAACAGTTATGAACATATTTAATGCCCCTGAATGGTATGCTTAAAATGTTAAGATGATAAATTTTGTTACGTGTATTTTACCACCAAAAAAACAAAAACAAAAACAAAAACAAAACAAAACCTAAGGAGAAAAAGAAGCATCTTGAACAGAGTATTAAGAAAAAGCTGATTCAAGCGTTCTCTACGATTCAAACGAAAACACCTATTTGGCTCAGTACTCCTCTATGTTTTAAGGAGTAAAAGGATACTCTCTAATTTTGTCCAGATCCGGCTTCCCCCATAGAAACGACCCCCTGGAGTCATCCACCACAGGTTTGAGGTACGCATCGGCAACAGCTGGGTTGGGAAAGCCAGGCGTGAGCTGCAGCTTGCGCAATTTTTTTTTCACTTTGGTGTCATATGGGTTAGGTCTTATCTTCTTATTTTTTTGAGCTTCATGCCACCACTCTCTACGAGGCAAAGGAGACAGGATTTCATGACACTACAGTGGATGCGCTGCAGATAAAGGGCTATGCTTAGAAGACGTAAACTCATGCCCCAGGACAAATCGCAGGAGCCGAGGAGGAACCATGGCCAACACTGACTCTAAGGTTACTCTGCGCCTGGCACCGTGTCAGCCATTGTACACTGATCATCACCCGAGCACATCCTACCACTGTCCTCACCCCACAGAGGAAGAAACTGACCGCCAGCACAAGTCACTACCCGCTCAAGATTTCACGGCTGGCACTGGTGCGGTCAGACTCTGAGAATCACCCATCAGAGCCCACAATTTCTCTTGGGGCTCTTTCTCAGCAGGAAAGTGAGGTCACATATCTGTATCATTTACCTCAAATCAACTACAATAATAGACCCAAGAATATTTAATGATATGTAAAAATGCCAAGAACACGTTACATCTTAAAAATGCAGAACACGACTCCATAGAAAGTAGACCCTCAATTTTAGAGAAAATGCATATACACGAAGAAAAAAAACATAGACAAGGCAATTTAAAATAATAAAAGCAATGACAACTATTATTTCACTGTGTTAGGCAATGTTCTAAGCAAGGAAAGAGCTGTTCATTTTCTTCTTTATATTTTATTCCTTTTTCAGTTTTGTCATTGTGAGTAGAAATTACTATGGCAAGTCAAAGACAGCCGCACATTCTTTGCTTCTGCTCCCATCCAGAAGGGGGGCCCATGTCCCCTCCCTTGAGCCACGTGAGCTCTGTACCAGGTCTTCAGAGCCTGCCATTTCCACATCTGGACCCTTCGAATATCTGCCTCGGAAGCAGCTGACGTTCTGTGAGGAAGCTCCAGCTGCTAAGAAGGTCCAGATGGAGGGGTCCGAGGCCCCGGCCCACAGTTCTGGCTGGGCTCCTGGCTGACGTCAGCACTACTAGCCAGACAAATGGCTCCATCACCCGTGGACCCTCTAGCCCAGATGAGCTTCCCCCGACACACACATACCCACGCAGCCTCACCAAACTGCGGATTCACGGGCAAAATCAGTGACTGAAGCCACTGAGGTTTGAAGTATTTTATAATGTGGCAAGAGATGACCAGAAAAAGTTATATAAGTAGGAAATATGAATGGCATAAAGTTAAAAACAAAGAAAACCCTCACCAATCTACACATCCATTGAAACGTTAAAAAGAACAAAACCCTCTCTCGTGCTGCGCTATTTCACATACTTGCTGGTGTCAGACCAGACTCCGGTTTGCTCTCCGCCAGAGTCTCCCCTCACCAGTGCAGGAGTGCCACCTAGCACCACAAAAGAATAACTGCGGTCTTCACTGTAGCACCAAAGACAACACCAGGGATTCTCGCCTACTCTCTTCTGAATGTTCGTCTTTGAGATAAGCAATCCGGATTGTCAGCTAGGACGATCAGCACAACATGCAGACGCTGAAAGAATCTCCCCCTCCTTAAAGTAGGAGGGCCGGGCACTGACATAAAGATGAAAGATGGCCCCTGCCAATCTGCTGAGCTGTGGGGGACAGGACAGGGCATGGGAGCGACTGTGCTGAGACTGAAGATCTGTGCCCCCACCAGATAGGTGGGGTGACTGTGTTCTCTGTCCCTGCTCTTTCAGGGCAGTTGGGCCCATTGTTTTCAGATCTCATATTTCCCCAAGAGAACCCAAAATGTTCTGTGAAATCTCCCCTAATTTAAATGTTGGTAGCCAGGGGCGCCTGGGTGGCACAGCGGTTAAGCATCTGCCTTCGGCTCAGGGCGTGATCCCGGCGTTATGGGATCGAGCCCCACGTCAGGCTCCTGCGCTATGAGCCTGCTTCTTCCTCTCCCACCCCCCCTGTTTGTGTTCCCTCTCTCGCTGGCTGTCTCTATCTCTGTCAAATAAATAAAATCTTTAAAAATAAATAAATAAATAAATAAATAAATGTTGGTAGCCAATTCACAATGAAGGCTCCATAGAAGAGCACACTGTGTAGACCTAACCAAACGCAGGTGGGCTGAATTCAGTGGGCAGACCCACAGTAGCTCCACCTTAAAGGGGGGGTGACAAGCCAGAGTCTGGTTAGGGGAAAGGAAAAGTGGAAAAGAAAGCAAGGCAACATTCTCAACTTCACTGTTCCTCCACCTCTCTTCCCGCTCTCTAACTCTGCATCTGTCTTCACAGTCTGAGCCAGGCACGGCTCCGGCTGCTCCTATCTGCCATCCACCAGCTGGACAACCAGTGCAGAAAAGGCTAAAATGTAAACCACTCAACTAACGACAAATGAGCAAAAACTGATATATGGCATAAACAGGCATTCACTCCATCAGAAATGCAAATTTTCAACAAATAAAAAAACTTAGGATATCAAATTGAAAATCTAAATACCATTTTTACTTATCCTAAAATAATAACCAGATAAGAACCCAAAGATATGTCTCTGAAGACACTCAAATCACGTTTGTTCAGACTTTAAAAAAATAGAAATAACAATAGGCATGTGATTAATCATGATACATCAAAGACTACTATGGAGTCATTAAGAACTGTTACTCATCTATACACTGTTGATAGTATGCCTTGTTCTATCGCCAAATGAGTTACAGGTAACATAAAAAGTATATGGCATCGTCCCATTCTTATAAAAAGAAACAATACACACTTGTATGAGTACACGTGTATATATATGTTTATGTATATATAATGTATGAGTAACTGTGCATAGAAAAGTCTAAAATTATAAAAACCAAAATGTTAACTGTAACCATCTTTTTAATTCATATTTCATAATTTTTCTATTATTATTTGTACAATAAAGTTATTTGTAGTTTTTTAAGTTATTTAAATACCATGATCGATGAGCTACCCAATAACTTAGTGCCAGTATATTATTTCCTCAATAATATGAAAATCATGAGGAGAGAGATAAAGAAAGCATAAAATAAACACATTGGTATGTGTGCTACAACTAGAGAACAGCAAACATTAAAACCACTTCTGCATTTAAGTTTTAATTTTAATCACAGATTCTTAGACCAGAACATGAGAATTTTTCAGACACAGGAGATAAAACTGGAAAGAACTCCAAACAATCATTAAATCAACTACTACCAAATAGTATTTCATGACAAGTTAGAAAATGCCATCACAACCTTGTGAATAAACTAAAAGCTGCTGAACTACAAAATGTATGATATGTGACTTACACTCCAACTTTTTTAAATGCCATCGAGGACCAACCTTAAGAAAGAACTCCTTTCACAGACATCCTCCTAAAAACCACTGTCGCAATCTCCATAACTGACGTGTACCCCAAGGGTGGCACAACAGTGGGTTCTGGGTGGAATGCATCACCACCACCAAACACATCAGAGTACACGCAGCAAGAAACTGGAGAGCAGGGCCCGGGTAAAATTCTCAACATTCTATTCCCATGTCCCCACTGGCCCCTCTCTCAGACCACTCGACACATGGAAGTACAGGGACCTGTTTGCTTCTCTGTCTCCCCAAGAGCGTGGAGCTCCTTGAGAGCTCAGCCTACGGCTTAGTCAACTTTCCTACCCCAGCCTAGCAAGGTGTCTGACTCACAGCAGCAACTCAGTCAATATTTGAATGAATGTAAAGGGAATTTCTGTTTGCCTATGAAATCCCACAGAGCTGGCTATGTACCCCCTTGAACTGGGATAAGCCTGGTGCCTCTAAAAAAATTGTCTCTGATTTCACTGAAGTCTAGAAAAAGGAAAACAGATTTGGTAACCAACCAATTCCGGTGATTTGTGACAGTTCATGATGCAAATAATAGTTCTGTTTGTTAAACTGGGTTTTTTTTTTTTTAAGATTTATTTGTTGATTTGAGAGAGACAGAGAGCAAGAGAGAGCATGTGCATGCCCATGCAGGGGAGAGGAGCAGAGGGAGAGGAGAATCCCAAGGAGACTCCATGCTGAGCACTGAGTGCAAAGCCCAACGCAGACTTGATCCCACAACCCCGAGACCATGACCTGAGTCAAAACCAAGAGTCGGACGCTTAACCAACCATGCCACCCAGGCACCCTAAATTGGGTATTTACATAAACATTTGAATTAAAGAAATTAAGAAAGAACTTACGAGAATTTTAGGAGAGGTTCCAGGCCATGTCCAGGGAATTCATTGAGAATTTCCATGGCTGTAACACAACCTACAGTTGGTATTCCTTCTGTATAATCACTTCCAAGCAAATAGGCCAAATTTATTAATTTGTTCCGGTCTAATCCTATAAAAGTAAAAATATTTTATATTTTTTAAATTTTTATTAGAACACACCAAGCAAGATTCTGCCTTCCGGGCTTTACACTCTCTAGGCCCTTTGTCTGACGTGCTCATCCCTGGTATGTACAACACTCACTACCTCTCTTCTTTAGGCCCTAGCCCAAAAGTGAACTACTAGTAAAGCCTTTCGTGACCACAGCTCCATATACAACTGCACATGCCCTTCCTGGGACTGCAGGTCATCCTCTCCTCTTTCACAGCTTTATTTTTCTACATGGATTATGTTTATTGTCCATTCCTCCTACTAGACTTGTATTCTCCACTGTTTCCCCATGGCCAAGGACAAGAATTGGCATACAGGAGTCACTGAATATGTACTTGTTAGGTGACTGGGAAAATGAAGAATCACTGCCAGAAACACCAACATGGGGCCACGGGGCTCCTGACTCCAGCAGGAGTGACTCCACCTGCCTCCCCTTCTCTACCACCTTTGATTTACTCCAGAGATCTCGGGTAACTGGTCAAAATCTAAGCAGGTCAGGTAATTAAAACTGCAGAAAATGCCTAAACATGACCAGGGTTTTCATGTCTTAATTCTAATTTAAAAATCCTGTTCCTCTCTAGAAGCAAAAGATCACGTACATGAAAACTTGTAGAGATCTACCATTTCCTAATTAATACATCAAATTAGTTCCTTGGAAAGGAAAAAATTCATAATACAAATTCTAAAGGTAAATCTCAAAAAGTACTCATACCCTGAAGTCTTACCAAGTTGGTTGTGAAAGTCCACATACTGGTAATATTCTACAAACTTGTTTTTATTGAAAAAGTTTTTATAGACGTGCCGTGCTCCAAACAGCCAAATATCACTATCATCAGTGATTGTTCCAGAAGTCTGATCGGTTAGATCCAGGATGGCGCACTGTGCCTCTGCTTCCATGGGAGCCTCGATATAGGGAATGCCGAACAGGCGAAGAAGTTCCTGGAGAGTTAGAGACACGCCATGACCCCCGGGAAACACGGGACGCGGTCTTGACCAGAAATGGGAGCAGTGGGCATACATTTCATTGAAGGCATCCCCTTGGGGAATCAGATTAAGTAAAACCAGCGGTAGGTATCGCTAAAAGAGGCCAGCTTTGCACACCTACCTGGCTTTCCAGGAACATCTGTCCTGTCACGGTAGCAGCAATCCGTTCTTGCTGCTGTTTTTGTGCTTTCAATGAATTCTGCTGCGCTAACAGGCTGTTCTCCAGAGTTTCCAGCTCCTCCTACAAAATAATTTCATCTGTAGATAATTATATTAATGACCCAATTAAACTCATTTGTTACAAAAAGTCTGCATTTAGTCTGACTAAATTACCAAATAAGCGTTCCTCCTCATGAAGTTTCCCACTTGCATTTCTGAGCAAGTCTGTAATATCTTTAGAGTTCCCTCACTGAATCACCCATGCTTTAGTTTAAACAAGTTGAATTTTAAAAAATACAGAGTGAGGGGCACCTGGGTGGCTCAGTCTGTTAAGCATCTGCCTTCGGCTCAGGTCATGATCCCAGAGTCCTGGGATCAAGCTCCATGTTGGGCTCCCCACTCAGTGGGGAGCCTGCTTCTCCCTCTGCCTGCCGCTCCCCCTGCTTGTGTTCTCTTTCTCTCTCTCAAATAAATAAAACATTAAAAAAAACAAAAAACAAAAAAACAGAGTGAGATACCACTTCCCACTCACTAAGATGACTAGAATCAAAAGGACAAATATTGTTAAGTATTGACGAGAATGTGGAAAAATTGGAACCCTTATATACTGTTGGTCGGAATGGTGCAGCCACTTTGGAAAACAGCCTGACAGGGAATCAAAAGGTTAAACACAGCTACCTGTGACCCAGCAATTCTACTCCTAGGTGTACACCAAAGAGAAATGAAGATATATGTCCATCCCCACAAAAACTTGTACATAGATGTTAATAGCAGCATTATTCATCATAGCCAAAAAGTGTAAACAGCCCAAATGTCCATCAAATGATGAATGAATAAAATGTGGTACATATCCATACAATGGGATACTATTTGGCAATAAAAAGAAATAAAGTACTAACACATGCTACAACATGGATGGACTTTGAAAAAATTCTGCTAAGTGAAAGGAGCCAGAAACAAAAGGCCACAGGTTGTATGATCCCATTTATATGAAATGTCCAGAAAAGAAAAATCCATAGAGGGGTGCCTGGGTGGCTCAGTCGTTAAGCATCTGCCTTGGGCTCAGGGCATGATCCCAGTGTCCTGGGATCGAGCCCCACATCGGGCTCCCTGCTGGAAGTCCACTTCCTCCTCTCCCACTCCCCCTGCTTGTGTTCCCTCTCTCACTGGCTGTCTCTCTTTCTCTGTCAAATAAATAAATAAAATCTTTAAAAAAAAAAAAATCCATAGAGACAGAAAGTAGATGAGTGTTCCTAGAGGTGGAGAGGAAGGTATAGGGAGTGACTGCTAATGGGTACAGGGCTTCTTTTTTGAGATGATGGAAATGTTCTAAAATTGTGATAGTTGTATAACTCTGTGAATTACACTAAGAGCTATGAATTATAAAAAATGTCAATTACTATAGCCTTGAAAATATGAAAAACTTGGAGATAAATCTGACAAAGAATGCATAAGATTTGCACGCTGAAAACTGCAAAACACTGCTGAGAAAATTTTAATAGATCTGAATAAATCAAGATATATCCTGTGTTCACGGATCCGAAGATAGAGTGTTGCTAAGATTTAATTCTCCCCAAATCAATCTGTATATTCAATAGAATCTCATCAAAACGTTAGGCATTTTTCATACAAATTGAGAAGCTAATTCTAAAACTCATATGGAAATACACAGGATTTATGAAAGTGAAACAACTTCGAAAAAAACAAAGTTGGAAGACTCACACTCACATTGCCTCATTTCAAGTGACTGTACAACTACAATTTGCGATGTGTTTTGAGTTGATTTTGGTATATCATACACAGTACCAAAGTTGTTTTTTTTCCTAGCACCACTGCAAAGACTCTCCTTTCTCCATCCAACTGCCTTTGTAGCATTGTTGAAACTTTGTTCTCCATATATGCATGGATCCATTTCTGTACTTTCTATTATGTTCTATCGATCTATTTGTCTATCTTTATGCCAAGAGCAAACTGTCTTGATTACTGCTGTTTGCTTCTGTTGCAGGACTCTATTTTGTTCCAGTGATCTATGTGTCTATCCTTTAGCCAATATCACACTCTCCTAATTACTGCAGCTTTATAGTAAATCTCAATATCAGGTAGTGTAAGTCCTCCAAATTTTTTCTTTTTCAAAATTGTTTTGACTACTCTAGCTTCCTTGCTTTTACAAGTCAATTTTAGAATCACCTTGTTAATTACCCATCATTGGGTTTTTATTGGAATTCCATGAAATCTATGGATCAGCTTGGGGTGACCTGATATCTTTATAATATTGGGGCTTTCCATCCAAAACCACATCTATTTAGGTCTTCCCTGATTTCAATCATCAGTGTTTTGTAGTTTTGAAATACATATCTTTCACATACGTTGTAAGCTTTACACATAAGTATTTTATGCTTTTAGGTATTACTGTATGTGGTTCTTGCTGTGGGCTGAATCGTGTTCCCCCAAAGTTCATGTTAAAGCCCTAACCCCAAATGTGATTGTATCTGGAGATGTTGTCTTTAGAAGGTAATTAAGGTTAAATGAGGTCATAAGGGTGGGGCCCTAATCTGATAGGACTGTAGCTTTATAAAAGAAAGATATCTCCTTCCCTCCCTTTCTACCCTCTCCCTCTCTCCCCCTTCCCCAGCCTCCTACCCCACCCCACCCCTCCCCACCCCTCCCCCACATGAGGACAGGGCAAGAAGGCAGCCATCTGCAAGCCAGAGAGCTCTCACCAGGAACCAAATTAGCCTGCACCTTGATCTTAGACTTCCCAATCCCAAGAACTATGAGAAAATAGTTATTTAAGGAAAAAAAAAAAAAAGCACATAAATAGCTAATAAATGTTCACCCAGTAACTCCTTAAAGCTCAAAAGGTATTCAACTTGGCTCTTTCTTGGCAATTAAGTTAAAACTCGATGTGGTATTATTACCAAATTAATATCTTGCCATTCATTGAGTGAACTGTCTGCATCTTTTTCAGCTTCTTCATGTGGCTCAGTGTCCAAAGCCTCACTTCCAGAGTCGTGTGTTAGGAGGCCCTCAGAGTCACCAGTGGCTTCTTCCTTCCTAGTTCCTATCGGTTCTTCTTCATCTTGTCTGGAGGGAGATTCGGAAGCTTCATGTAATTCAGCCTGAAGTTCATCATTACTAATTATACTCTGTACTTCAATGAAACTTCCTGTACCAAAATAACAAGGTCACTTTATTTACAAGTGAAACATTAAAATTATCCCAAAATCATTGACAGCATTACAAAGTATCCTGAAAAAATGTTTTACCCTGCAAAGATTTGAATTTACTAGAAAACATGTAAGGGTAATATATTACTCTTAAATAAATTTAATACAAATGCCTATAACTTCAAAATAAGTCTTTTCCATTAGATAAACTGGCACTATCTTTGAAATTATGAACAAAGCTTTCAAAGATTTGCATATAAGCTTTTTACAAATATGCTAAGTTAACTAATACTGTTTCAGAGTTCAAAAAGGAGAATTATCAGAGGGTGTAAACAGTCATGTAGGTGTTATATGTTCTCATGCTATTTCACTATGAACATAGCAAAGAATAAAGCTGTGAATTAGTGGAAAGAATTCTGGATAAGTACTCAGGAGAAATAGCTCTTCTTTTCCACCTTCCTTCCCTCCTCTCCGGTGTCTTGTCTCGTCTTTAATAGAATAAAATAAAATAAGATAAAATAAAATAAAAATAAATTTATTTTCTTCTTTTCCTTCTGGTGGAGGGGGCTTTAAAAAATTTTGATTCTCTTCTTTGGCTTCAGGTGAAGGGGGATGGATTTCAGGATGCAATCAGGACAGAGTGGGCTGGAGATCTCAGAGTGGGGACTGGGGCCAAGGAGACGCCAGGACCAAGGAGAACACCAATGGGACCAGGAGATAGTTATAAATTAAGAAAGAATAAGCAATAAGTCAATACATTAAGGACAATGGGAGTCAGGTTTCTCACTGTTAGAAAGGAAAAGTATAACAAAAGTAGAAGCTAAAATGAAATCTGTGATGTTGGATTGGAATGCAGGTATCAGTATGAACTCATAGATTTCCATATATGAAAATTTTTTATATATTTATACATAAATATGTATTCATAGAGAAGTAAGTACAGATGGGTGTGTGCACATGTTTGTGTATGTACACATAAATATACTTCCCAGTTCTGTTACTGAGAGGGCCTGGAGCAATGACACCCCAGAACCAGTGAGCACACATTCAGGGTCCAGATCTTGGTGTCTAAACATCACACTCTATTACAAGGAACTAGGGCTCTCTGTTGAACTGGCTGGATCCAGGGACAGGGCAGGGCCGGGAAAGTATAAGATAAATATGGAACATCTTGACCAGAAAGTAAAGAAATGCTCAAAATATAAGGGAGAATTGTCAAAAGTCACAGAAGCCAGCCTGAAGGGGGCCCCCGCTGGCCAAAGCCAGGACCATTCCAACCATAAAGTATGATAAAATCATAAATCACTAAATAAAGTAGGAATTCTTGAATCCACACTGATACAAAAAAATAGTAAATGGGGAAGAGGGGAAGATCTTCCTTATAAAAGGATGTAAACTGAAAAATGTATAAGGAATGATGGAACTAGAAAACTGCCATTTGGCAACCATCATAGTAATCATTTACTTAGGTAAAAATCACCAATGAAGGCTAAAATGAGTGGGCAAATGTCTGTTCAGGAACAACATATTTACACAGCCTTTCCATAAGATACTAATTTCAAAGGAGAAACAGTAACTTTAGAATGGAGAAACTCACAGATACCAGGAAAAAAGTTAGCTTGTGTGTGTACAAACAATTCTTGTTATTCACAGCAGTATGTTCTATAAAGTCACTGTGAACACTGAATCCACAAATACGTCCTTGTTCATAGAGTAAATATATTTATAGTGCAATTCCTAAAAATGACCCATCTTGGTAAATTCTAATTTATCTTACAAAAGAGAAAACAAAGTTTAGGAGTGTTAAGAGGCATGCCTGAAGCTGCCCCACTAACAGGTGCCAGAACTGGGATCCAAACCCCATCCAGCCAACCAAGCCAGAGCTTCTTGGTCTGCACTGCTCTGCTCTCTCCCACATTCACCTTCTGGTCACCTCTGTGGAACAGCTAAAACATGAAGGCAGAGTGACACCTTGTTCAACCTCAGCTGGGAGCAGGATGGCAATTCAAACTTCTAGCCCCTTTACTCAGGTCCATGAATGACCACAAAGATACTACTGCTGAGTATTGATTCTGGCATTACAAATAAATTTTAGTAAGTAAGCAATTTCATAAATAAGAAATCTGTGAATAATGAGGATCGACCATGTAGAAGTCTGTATAGATGTAAATATATAATAAACATGTATGTGTATATAAATATACATAAAGAGATATGATAAAGCAAATGTGGCAAAATGCTAGCCAGTGAGGTACTGGGTGAAGGAACCAGAATGTTTTATAATATTCTTTCAACTTTATTAAGTTTGTAATTATTCCAAAACAAAAAGTTTAAAAAACTTGAAAAGACTCATTTTTACCTTTTCCAACTAGGGTACTCCCTCCTTTTAAAAACAACAACAAAAAAGAACGAGCTTTGTGTCCTTGGGAAAGTCATTTCACCTTCCTGGGCTCCTAGTTGGTCATCTGAACGAAGTGGGAACTAGACTACACTGCAGGCTCTCTCCGTTCCTGGAGATGGGAAACCCCACAGGAAGTTCTGTATCTCTGGAAGAGCACAAGCACCTACCATCAGATTCACTTTCTTCAGAGTCCATTTCCACTGGCTCCACGGACTTCAGAACTGAAATTAGGTCCTGGTCTGCAGATACCACTGTCTCATGTTCTTGGATGGTTTTCAGGAAATTGTCGTGCTCTTCAGAATGAAAGGATCCTGCATTTTCCAAGTTACTTATTGCCTCTGAATGGACATTCTGTGTATTACTCATTTCTTGCAAACTGACAGTAGCAACAATTTCAGAAACGGGATTTTTTTCACATTCTGTTTCATCATCACTTGAAAGAACAGAGGAATCGCATTTGCTGCCTGATGGACAAAGGTCTGGTTGTAGCCCAGGCTCTTTGGTGTGTGTTTCATTCCTTGGTACAGAACTCAAACTCACTGGAGGTCCTGGTGTCAGCTGCCTCCCACCCTGGGGCCCAGGAGCATCGCTGCGCATCACCACAGTGCTCTCTGGAGGAACCGGGTCTTTCCCACCCTTAACTGAGGACTCATCGCTTGTCTGAAAGGCTTCACTCACCACATGAGTAAGTGACATTTCTTCTTTTGGAACACTAGATTCACTGCCTGGACAGAAGACGGGACGGGACAAAAGAGCTGAGTCTGCCAGTCTCCTGCTGCTGTCAGGGCTGGGCTCATGTGCACAGTCCACACGGGTTAGATGGGGTCCTGCTGGCAGCAGCATTCCTTCTCCATCTCCCTCTTCAAGGCCTTCAGCAGCTTCTTCACGGCAACTGTTCTCGACCAGCGTTTCCACTCCTGACCCTCCTGTCTGCGCATCATTTCCAGCATGTGCTTCCATGTCTTCATCATCGTCAAGAACCTTCTGAATAGCTAAGAGAGTACGCGGTGACACGGGTGCATTCTTCACGTCCGACTGCTTTTGATTCTCACTCTCCCACTCCTCCTCTGAGCTGCTTCCCCGCATGACAGCCTGCACGGCCAGGGACGTTCTTGGAGAAGGAGGGGCAGCAGCAGCCTCTTTCTCTGGCTTCAGGTTCTCACATGGAGAGGACTTCGTGTCAAAAGACCGGCTGTGCATGTCGCTGGAAGAAGGAAGAGCCTCTGAACCCACCTCTGCAACTTTCTTAGCTTGAATACCTTAAGAAAAATCAAAACATTTCTCATTATGTAGTTTTACAGTGAGACAATATACATGAGAATCCTGGTTCTCATGAATGAAGTTATAAATTTTCATTTAAACAGCACTAAGAGTTAATTTGCTATTTAATTTTAAAGTGGGTTTGTACATGAGCACTGAATAATGTACAGAATTGTTGAACCATTATATTGTAAACCTGAAACCAATACATAACACTGTACATTAATTATACTGGGAGTAAATAAATAAATGAATTTTAAGGAAATAATAAAAATAAAGAGCAAAGTTGGTACAATAGTAGGTAATCCATTAATAGTTACATATATTTATTATTACATAAGTAGGGTGGTAGTTCCTAGAATTCAGAGACACAACATATTTTTGGTTTTTAACCATCAGGTAAGTGATGGTACCGAATACCTCTTATTAAGATGTAATGTGAAGTGTCTTCAGAGACCACTCTTCTTGACTCTACCTCCTTCAAAAAGCCCCCTTCATCTTCATATTGTCTTTGGATTTGTCCTGACTGTTGCTGATTCATTTCCTTTTGGACATTTTCTATGTGTTGGTTTAGGTAGTTTTTTTTAAGCAAGCCTTTGAGCTGATACTGTGAAAAGTCATTAGACTCCTAAAATAAAATAAAATTATGTTTTTGTATTAAATACAGATAATATTCCAACATTTCCATCCTTTCCCCACAGAGGGACAAAGAGCAATTGATTTTTTCCATTGGTGACATTTTCATATCATAACAGTAAAATCTGAATACTAGGAAAAAACTGTAACCGCCTTATGCAAAAACAGTCTTTAAAACAAAAAGATTTAGGCAAAAGAAAAGAAATCATGGGTACTGTTTGTGACTTAATCATCCACTCAAAAAACATTTATTAAGCAGTAATGCATGCCAAGCACTGTGACATTTTGATTACGGCTTAATGAACAGACAACCTTCTGGAATGCAAGTAAATATGCAAGTAAAGTGGGGCGGCTGGTGGCTCAGTCAACTGAGTGTCCAACTCCTGGTTTCAGCTCAGGTCATGACCTCACAGGTTGTGAAATCTAGACAGGTTCCACACCCGCGGGTGGGGGGGTGGGAGGGGGAAGAGTCTGCTTGAGGATTCTCTGCCCCTTCCCCGACTCATGCTCTGTCGTGCGCACTCTCTAATAAATAAATAAATCTTACAAAAAAAATATGCAAGTGCCCAGCACAGTCCCTGACCCATAAAAGACACCTAATAATTCATAGCAGTCACAGTTATTAATGATAATAGTTAACATTTATCAAGCATTTTCTGTGAAGGAATTCGTCTAGGAGCTTTTATGTGTATTATCCCATTTTATTTTCAACCACCCCATGAGACATACATCATTATCTCCAGTCTACAAATGAAGAAGCTGAGACAAACAGGTTAAGTAACCTCCCTAGAGCTGCAAGGCTAGTAAGTGGTAGATGTGGAATCAAAAACAGGTTGCCAACCCTACACTGCTTTTATTGCTATTATGTTATTACTTACCATCATTACTATTCTCAATATTGCATCTGCCCAATGTACAGATGATACAAAGGTCCAACCTGGATGACTCAGACCCTCCCTTTCCTATCAGAATTACAGGTCCCATGGGCTGTAGCCCATGGGCTATAGCCACACTACCCTCTGCCCTACCATCTACCGATCCCAGGCTCCTTGGTGGATGAGAAGAGAACAAAAGGGAGCAAATCATTAGGGACCATCTCCCTTCTTCCCATGCCTTCCCAATGTTGTTTACATAACCCAATTTCTATTTCCTCAAAGGCCAACCAGAGATCCTTTCACACTCAAGAAATAAAGTGCTTGATACATAGCCTAAGCCTGGATTTTTCCCCTGAAATGAAATGAAATGAAAATAAATTTACCTCTGTCCTTCCTATATCATTTCTGTGCATCTTAGCATTTTCCTATGTTCACACTGTTTGTGGGGAAAAAAAGGACTGATAAGGAAAGAAATAGGACCTACCTGCCTTTTTCATATTTTGGTACCAAATTAAGAAATGTTCAAAAGTTTGTACAAAAAAACCCACTATATCCATTCGTTAGGAATAATGCTGCTGCAAAATGTATATTCTGTCCTACAGTGAGAGAATGATGTGAGAAATAACAGGTGGTAGCAATAGAAAGGAAAACAAAGCTCATTCACCCACTAAAAGCAGTAGTAATTACTGCTGTAGCATGATCAGGAGACAAGCTTGACCCCAACTCCGCACACCACCTGCTCCAAGTTTCTGTGGCTGTGAAGTCACCAGCAGCTGCTCCAAGTTGAAGAATTTACCACTGAATTCCCTATTACCACTGTCTAGAAAGAGGAAGAGTGAAAGTAAAGGTCCAACTGCATTTCTAGACCTGCAGCCAAAGAAGAAACACCTGGAATTTCAAGTTAGATTAGATTCCATATTACTATTAGTATTCTACAGACAAGGTATATTATGAGTTAAAATAACTTTTATGAACTAACCTAAGAATTGAGCCACTAAGCATATGCTGAACACATACTATGTGAAAGATGCTAAAAATACAGAAGTGAGCAAAATAGGCACATTTGGATGCTAAGAACCATAAAGAGACATTACTCAGTGTTACGAGAACACAGAGCAGGAGATAAGTCCTGGTGTTTATTTTATTTTTTTACAGACTTATTTATTTGAGAGAGAGAGAACACACAAGTGAGGGGAGGGGGAGAGAAAGAATCTCAAGCAGTCTCCGTGCTGAGCATGGAGCCTAATGCAGGAGCTCAATCCCACAATCCCAATATCATGACCCAAGCTGAAATCAAGAGTCAGAACCTTAACTGAATGAGCCACCCAGGTTTCGCAAGACCTGGTCTTTTTTTTTTTTTTTAAAGATTTTATTTATTTATTCGACAGAGATAGAGAGCCAGCGAGAGAGGGAACACAAGCAGGGGGAGTGGGAGAGGAAGAAGCAGGCTCATAGCGCAGGAGCCTGACGTGGGGCTCGATCCCTTAACGCCGGGATCACGCCCTGAGCCAAAGGCAGACACCCAACCGCTGTGCCACCCAGGCGCCCCAAGACCTGGTCTTAAGTGGAAAGTCAAAAGGCTTCTTTGAAGAAATATGTATAAGTTCAAACTTATAAATATATGATGCTTCATAGAATCTCTGAGACACAAATGCTGTTTACTGGAAACAGATTCTATATGTAATACTTATCAATTTCCTCTTTTTTCTAATAAAAATTTTGCTGAAGCTCTAAGCATTAGAGCATTCTAAGCATTAATGTGCTGTTGTATATTTCACCTCTGGCATTGCTTCAAATAAAGTTCTTCTTCGCTTGGTAAATTCTTTCATATCAGTCAAGATTTCATGCTTTATTTCAAGAGGCAGGCTGCTGAAGTCTTCAGACTCAATATCTATGGCATGAGGATTATGAAAGAACTCTTCCTGGAAAGAGTAAAAACGTAACCATGAAATTTACATTTTGTACACTTAATTCTATTTATCCTGATATTTACTGCACTTACGATAAATAGTTCTACAAAATCTACAATAGACTAAACACAGTCGTACATAATCTGCAATAGGCATCAGCAAATAGGCAGATTAGGGAATACAGCCATTCACTCACTGATTCACTCAGAAGAAAAAATACTTACCAGACACCCCTTATGTGCCAGGCACTGTTCTAGGTGCTAGGGTGCTGTGAAGATCATGCCAGATAAGGTCCCTACTCTTAGGGGTGGAGTAAGACATAGAATAACCAAACAAAGAAATAAATGAACAAGAAAATAAAGCAGGTTAATCTGATGAGAGAGTTCATTAGGAGAACAGGAAGAGAGAAAACATTTACTTGATAGATAAAGAAGACCTCATTAAAAAATGACATGTGAGCAGGGACTTGAAAGATACCAACAAGACTGATCAGGACGTCCCAGGCTGTAGGAACAGCAAGTACAAAGACCCTAGGGCAGGGATGAGCCTTATGAATTTGAAAAATATCTGTAATGCCCTTAATTAGATTACTTCTGTTTTGCTCTTAACCTATAATCAAAAGTGAACACAAGTGAGAAATTTGCAGGCATGAAAAAGTATAAAACTTCTCTAAATTTTAACTAATTACCAAAAACTCTTCATTAGTAAAGAAAATAAAATAATACAATTTGCTTTCCTGTAGGTAGGTAGGTTGTACGTGTGTGTGCAAACCAGCCAGCACTTAGGACAGGCCAGTCATGCTCAGAACACCCCGTGCTTTCCCCATACGAAGGGAAAACCTTAATGTTCCCATCAGCCCTCTGAGGAAGGCATAATTATTACTTTTGTTTAACAAAAAAAAGGGGGGTGAGCCTTGGAGAACTTAATTTGTCTAAGATCACATGGCTAGTGCACAGGAGAGCCTGGTCTTTCTGACCACAGCGTTCGTGGTCTTCACCAACACTGCGGTCATTTGCTGTATTGACGACGCAGAACCTCTACAAGTTGAAGGATCCTGAGGTTGTAGCTCAAAAGTCCTTCTCCGTATGCACCAAAATAATAGGAACATACAAAAACCAATTAACTTGGGAATCAAAGAATGTTATCCACTATTCAAGAAACTTGAAAAATCTCTAAAAGCTTGTATATTACAGTACAACCTCAATTTGTAAAAAATGTCATTCATTAAAATATGTGGTGGTGGTGGTTTTATTTTTTTATTTTTTTTAAAGGTTTTATTTATTTATTTGACAGAGACAGCCAGCGAGGAAGGGAACACAAGCAGGGGGAGTGGGAGAGGAAGAAGCAGGCCCCCAGCGGAGCAGGGAGCCCGATGCAGGGCTCAATCCCAGGACGCTGGGATCACCCCGAGCCGAAGGCAGACACTTACCGACTGAGCCACCCAGGCGCCCTGTGGTGGTGGTTTTAAAACATGACCACAGGTTCTCTGACACCTCTTTTCATCTAATCCCTTCCCCTTAAATAAGGGCTGGCCTCACTGACCGGCTTCTCACAGACCAAATGTGTAGGAAGGGAGGCTGCGCTCCATCCGAGGCTGACTAAAAAAGGCCACAGGGTCCCTCCTGCCGGGCACGTGCTCTTGGGACGCCTACCCTTGGAACACAGTGCCACGCCGTGAGCAAGCCCAGGCCACATGGAGAAGCCACGGGCAGGTGTTCTGACCGACAGCCAGTGTCAACCACCAGACACGTGAGTAAGGAAGCCTTGGAGGGGACTCCAGCCCCAGCTATGGTCGGCCTGCATTTACACGGGAGCCATGCAGACAGGACTGCCTCCCTGAGCTCAGCAACCCCCAGAATAGCGAGAGCATGATAATAAACAACCATTTTCAAGCCACCAAGTTACACAGCAATGGATAATTGGAACAGAAGCACAGGCATACACTTACATATATGTGCACACATCCACACCTGACGTGCATACACATACCCAAATACACACACAGATATTTCCCACCATAAGGAGAGGGGCAGGAGAATGGACTTATACCAAAATGTTACTTGAGGGGCGCCTGGGTGGCACAGCGGTTAAGCCTCTGCCTTCAGCTCAGGGCGTGATCCTGGCGTTATGGGATCGAGCCCCACATCAGGCTCTTCTGCTATGAGCCTGCTTCTTCCTCTCCCACTCCCCCTTCTTGTGTTCCCTCTCTCGCTGGCTGTCTCTCTCTCTGTCGAATANACCATAAGGAGAGGGGCAGGAGAATGGACTTATACCAAAATGTTACTTGAAGTTTTTTATGGATGGTACGTTTTCTATATTTTTAAGCAAGTATGTATTACTATTTATATTTATTATTTAGTTGGTTGGTTGTGAAAGAAAGATGGCTTATTTTGGATATCCAGACAGACATAATGGTAACTGCCATACAAATGTGTATGGGTGCCTACATATTTGTACATTTATACATATGCACGCACGTAAACACACACACACAATAAAGAAGCTATGTGTCTATTTTTTATCAGGAACGTCCATAAATTCATACTACCTCATTATTCATTTTCATGTCATTCATTTCAAATAACAGAATATACTCTGAATTCAAAAATTACATAAGTACCTGTAATGCTTGTTTTTGACTCATTCTTTCTTGCCATTCTCTTTCATCTTCTTCTTCTGAACTGAAAGTCAAGCATACATTTACAGTATCTATGATTTAATGATTATTAAAATATCTCTGGAGGCAAGGGGCCACAAGTTCTAGGGGCTACAATGGTGAATCAGACAGCATGACACACGCTGTCACTGTTCCCACAGTCAGGAGGGGACATGTGCCAGGGAGCAATTACAATATGATCTGAGGACATCCATCGCAAGGGAGGAGCAGGGTTGCTAAAGATACAATAAGGGGAGTCACCTCTCTCCAATGGGGGGGGGTCCCTAAAGTTTCCTGGAAACTCTGGCAATTGCACTGCTTGGACTTAGCCACAAATAAGAGAGAGGTCTAGTTGTAGGGTCTGGGGAAAGTTCATGGAGACAAGTGTTCCAGGCAGAAACACTATGTTCTATAAACATCTGGAAACAAGGAAAAGCAAGCCTGCCTGGAGACAATACAAACACGGCCTGCTGAGGTTGGAGAAGCATGTGATTAAGGCATTGAAGTTTTATCCCAAAGAAATGAGACGCTAGGAAGTGTTTCAAACTCTGAAATGACATTATCAGGTTTGGGTTTTAACAGATTCTACACCACAAAGCAGACTGAACTTGGTGGATAGGGGTTCCAGCGAAAGGGGAAGATCAAAGACAAAGACAAAGAAGTGTGGAAGCCTTTACGGTACTTCGAGCAAGGAGGATGGTGGCATTGATGAAGAGAAACAGAACTGGCCTGCTTCAAAAGCTACTTGGTGTCTCAGGAACCCCTGGGACACAATGCTGGGCCCTCCACCTGCACTTCAGCCTCTGAAGCAGCTGACCGTGAACAGCGAGCCAGAGAGNCTGCTAAAGATACAATAAGGGGAGTCACCTCTCTCCAATGGGGGGGTCCCTAAAGTTTCCTGGAAACTCTGGCAATTGCACTGCTTGGACTTAGCCACAAATAAGAGAGAGGTCTAGTTGTAGGGTCTGGGGAAAGTTCATGGAGACAAGTGTTCCAGGCAGAAACACTATGTTCTATAAACATCTGGAAACAAGGAAAAGCAAGCCTGCCTGGAGACAATACAAACACGGCCTGCTGAGGTTGGAGAAGCATGTGATTAGGGCGTTGAAGTTTTATCCCAAAGAAATGAGACGCTAGGAAGTGTTTCAAACTCTGAAATGACATTATCAGGTTTGGGTTTTAACAGATTCTACACCACAAAGCAGACTGAACTTGGTGGATAGGGGTTCCAGCGAAAGGGGAAGATCAAAGACAAAGACAAAGAAGTGTGGAAGCCTTTACGGTACTTCGAGCAAGGAGGATGGTGGCATTGATGAAGAGAAACAGAACTGGCCTGCTTCAAAAGCTACTTGGTGTCTCAGGAACCCCTGGGACACAATGCTGGGCCCTCCACCTGCACTTCAGCCTCTGAAGCAGCTGACCGTGAACAGCGAGCCAGAGAGAGGAGCCTGAGAAGGAGTGGCCGGAGAGGTTCCCAGACAGCAGGACAGCAGAGATGCCGAGTCACGTGCAGCTAAAAAGTACAGTAAGCTAACACCTGCAAAGTGTCTAGTGGATTTAGCAAGGAGAACATTATGTGTGGACTGGTGGCGTGGTGGTGAGAGACAAAAGACACAGGTAGAGACAGCACGTATAAGCAAAGGGTAGGAAACGTGAAAATCCACATCTTCAGGGATTACACACGAACAGTGCTAACACCAGATCTGCAGAATGAAGAGAGACACACCAGCACAAACTACCAAAATACAAGGACAACTTAATCACTAAAAAATTTAGTCTTTGAAACATTCTAAAAGGTGTCAAGAATGCATTTGTAGATGCATTAATTCCCACATGCCTTACATGTAGATAAAAACACAAAGGTTTGAAATCTGTCTGAATATATACACAATTACTATTTTTAAATAGTTAAACATTTACCTATTTTTTTCCTCCTTCTGTAAAGGTGGCAAAACATAGATGTCATCTCCTCTTTGAACTTGAGTAAGACTGGGGAGGTCTTCATCTCTGAAAAGCACATACAGACGTTAAGCAGAGGTAATGGGAAAGAGGACTGAGGAAGACTCCCCCACTGATTACACAAGCCCTGCTGAGGGGTGAGAAGCAGAAAAACACAGGGCTGTAACAGGCTTCTTCCTGCTGTCCCGCCTGCCCAGGCTGCTGCTGTGGGAAGCAAGCGTGGCCTCAAGAGAAAGGGGAAGCTCACTGTGGCTCCCAGCACCTCGGCCAGGGCCTCAACCACAGGCACAGAGACCCACCTTATAAAAGTACAAAGTGCAGGCAACACAATACTATGGCTTTTCTCTCTCCATATCCAAGCTGACTCTCACCAAACAGGGAATTTTCACAACTTCCAATTACTGGGTTAAGTGGGCCCACTTATCCCTCTGACTTCACCATCTGTTATCTGCCGAGTTAAAATCAGGGAAAGGGAACCACAGGAATCCAAGGCGAGAGTTAAAACCTTTTAATCCTTAAAATTAATGTAATTTGCCTCTTGCCTTTTGCTTTTTAAGGCAGTTTTGATAGCTTGTCTTTTCAAAAATGTTTTCAAAAGCTTCTCCGTAGTTTTTCTGGAGTCAGTGGTTGCCAAATCCTTTCTGTGCCTTCTCTTAGCCTGTGAAAACAAAGGACACAGGATTCTGTTTCAGGGTATTAGTATATTAAAAACATTTCTGTGACTTTTTTCCACAGAATTTGGTTTACCTGAGTTTTCAGACTATGAC
>NC_048224.1:132279192-132346419 GCF_002007445.2 Ailuropoda melanoleuca | reverse complement strand
GGGGGGGTCCCTAAAGTTTCCTGGAAACTCTGGCAATTGCACTGCTTGGACTTAGCCACAAATAAGAGAGAGGTCTAGTTGTAGGGTCTGGGGAAAGTTCATGGAGACAAGTGTTCCAGGCAGAAACACTATGTTCTATAAACATCTGGAAACAAGGAAAAGCAAGCCTGCCTGGAGACAATACAAACACGGCCTGCTGAGGTTGGAGAAGCATGTGATTAAGGCATTGAAGTTTTATCCCAAAGAAATGAGACGCTAGGAAGTGTTTCAAACTCTGAAATGACATTATCAGGTTTGGGTTTTAACAGATTCTACACCACAAAGCAGACTGAACTTGGTGGATAGGGGTTCCAGCGAAAGGGGAAGATCAAAGACAAAGACAAAGAAGTGTGGAAGCCTTTACGGTACTTCGAGCAAGGAGGATGGTGGCATTGATGAAGAGAAACAGAACTGGCCTGCTTCAAAAGCTACTTGGTGTCTCAGGAACCCCTGGGACACAATGCTGGGCCCTCCACCTGCACTTCAGCCTCTGAAGCAGCTGACCGTGAACAGCGAGCCAGAGAGAGGAGCCTGAGAAGGAGTGGCCGGAGAGGTTCCCAGACAGCAGGACAGCAGAGATGCCGAGTCACGTGCAGCTAAAAAGTACAGTAAGCTAACACCTGCAAAGTGTCTAGTGGATTTAGCAAGGAGAACATTATGTGTGGACTGGTGGCGTGGTGGTGAGAGACAAAAGACACAGGTAGAGACAGCACGTATAAGCAAAGGGTAGGAAACGTGAAAATCCACATCTTCAGGGATTACACACGAACAGTGCTAACACCAGATCTGCAGAATGAAGAGAGACACACCAGCACAAACTACCAAAANCACTTGGTGTCTCAGGAACCCCTGGGACACACTGCTGGGCCCTCCACCTGCACTTCAGCCTCTGAAGCAGCTGACCGTGAACAGCGAGCCAGAGAGAGGAGCCTGAGAAGGAGTGGCCGGAGAGGTTCCCAGACAGCAGGACAGCAGAGATGCCGAGTCACGTGCAGCTAAAAAGTACAGTAAGCTAACACCTGCAAAGTGTCTAGTGGATTTAGCAAGGAGAACATTATGTGTGGACTGGTGGCGTGGTGGTGAGAGACAAAAGACACAGGTAGAGACAGCACGTATAAGCAAAGGGTAGGAAACGTGAAAATCCACATCTTCAGGGATTACACACGAACAGTGCTAACACCAGATCTGCAGAATGAAGAGAGACACACCAGCACAAACTACCAAAATACAAGGACAACTTAATCACTAAAAAATTTAGTCTTTGAAACATTCTAAAAGGTGTCAAGAATGCATTTGTAGATGCATTAATTCCCACATGCCTTACATGTAGATAAAAACACAAAGGTTTGAAATCTGTCTGAATATATACACAATTACTATTTTTAAATAGTTAAACATTTACCTATTTTTTTCTTCCTTCTGTAAAGGTGGCAAAACATAGATGTCATCTTCTCTTTGAACTTGAGTAAGACTGGGGAGGGCTTCATCTCTGAAAAGCACATACAGACGTTAAGCAGAGGTAATGGGAAAGAGGACTGAGGAAGACTCCCCCACTGATTACACAAGCCCTGCTGAGGGGTGAGAAGCAGAAAAACACAGGGCTGTAACAGGCTTCTTCCTGCTGTCCCGCCTGCCCAGGCTGCTGCTGTGGGAAGCAAGCGTGGCCTCAAGAGAAAGGGGAAGCTCACTGTGGCTCCCAGCACCTCGGCCAGGGCCTCAACCACAGGCACAGAGACCCACCTTATAAAAGTACAAAGTGCAGGCAACACAATACTATGGCTTTTCTCTCTCCATATCCAAGCTGACTCTCACCAAACAGGGAATTTTCACAACTTCCAATTACTGGGTTAAGTGGGCCCACTTATCCCTCTGACTTCACCATCTGTTATCTGCCGAGTTAAAATCAGGGAAAGGGAACCACAGGAATCCAAGGCGAGAGTTAAAAGCTTTTAATCCTTAAAATTAATGTAATTTGCCTCTTGCCTTTTGCTTTTTAAGGCAGTTTTGATAGCTTGTCTTTTCAAAAATGTTTTCAAAAGCTTCTCCGTAGTTTTTCTGGAGTCAGTGGTTGCCAAATCCTTTCTGTGCCTTCTCTTAGCCTGTGAAAACAAAGGACACAGGATTCTGTTTCAGGGTATTAGTATATTAAAAACATTTCTGTGACTTTTTTCCACAGAATTTGGTTTACCTGAGTTTTCAGACTATGACNAAATTACATAAGTACCTGTAATGCTTGTTTTTGACTCATTCTTTCTTGCCATTCTCTTTCATCTTCTTCTTCTGAACTGAAAGTCAAGCATACATTTACAGTATCTATGATTTAATGATTATAAAAATATCTCTGGAGGCAAGGGGCCACAAGTTCTAGGGGCTACAATGGTGAATCAGACAGCATGACACACGCTGTCACTGTTCCCACAGTCAGGAGGGGACATGTGCCAGGGAGCAATTACAATATGATCTGAGGACATCCATCGCAAGGGAGGAGCAGGCTGCTAAAGATACAATAAGGGGAGTCACCTCTCTCCAATGGGGGGGTCCCTAAAGTTTCCTGGAAACTCTGGCAATTGCACTGCTTGGACTTAGCCACAAATAAGAGAGAGGTCTAGTTGTAGGGTCTGGGGAAAGTTCATGGAGACAAGTGTTCCAGGCAGAAACACTATGTTCTATAAACATCTGGAAACAAGGAAAAGCAAGCCTGCCTGGAGACAATACAAACACGGCCTGCTGAGGTTGGAGAAGCATGTGATTAAGGCATTGAAGTTTTATCCCAAAGAAATGAGACGCTAGGAAGTGTTTCAAACTCTGAAATGACATTATCAGGTTTGGGTTTTAACAGATTCTACACCACAAAGCAGACTGAACTTGGTGGATAGGGGTTCCAGCGAAAGGGGAAGATCAAAGACAAAGACAAAGAAGTGTGGAAGCCTTTACGGTACTTCGAGCAAGGAGGATGGTGGCATTGATGAAGAGAAACAGAACTGGCCTGCTTCAAAAGCCACTTGGTGTCTCAGGAACCCCTGGGACACACTGCTGGGCCCTCCACCTGCACTTCAGCCTCTGAAGCAGCTGACCGTGAACAGCGAGCCAGAGAGAGGAGCCTGAGAAGGAGTGGCCGGAGAGGTTCCCAGACAGCAGGACAGCAGAGATGCCGAGTCACGTGCAGCTAAAAAGTACAGTAAGCTAACACCTGCAAAGTGTCTAGTGGATTTAGCAAGGAGAACATTATGTGTGGACTGGTGGCGTGGTGGTGAGAGACAAAAGACACAGGTAGAGACAGCACGTATAAGCAAAGGGTAGGAAACGTGAAAATCCACATCTTCAGGGATTACACACGAACAGTGCTAACACCAGATCTGCAGAATGAAGAGAGACACACCAGCACAAACTACCAAAATACAAGGACAACTTAATCACTAAAAAATTTAGTCTTTGAAACATTCTAAAAGGTGTCAAGAATGCATTTGTAGATGCATTAATTCCCACATGCCTTACATGTAGATAAAAACACAAAGGTTTGAAATCTGTCTGAATATACACACAATTACTATTTTTAAATAGTTAAACATTTACCTATTTTTTTCTTCCTTCTGTAAAGGTGGCAAAACATAGATGTCATCTTCTCTTTGAACTTGAGTAAGACTGGGGAGGGCTTCATCTCTGAAAAGCACATACAGACGTTAAGCAGAGGTAATGGGAAAGAGGACTGAGGAAGACTCCCCCACTGATTACACAAGCCCTGCTGAGGGGTGAGAAGCAGAAAAACACAGGGCTGTAACAGGCTTCTTCCTGCTGTCCCGCCTGCCCAGGCTGCTGCTGTGGGAAGCAAGCGTGGCCTCAAGAGAAAGGGGAAGCTCACTGTGGCTCCCAGCACCTCGGCCAGGGCCTCAACCACAGGCACAGAGACCCACCTTATAAAAGTACAAAGTGCAGGCAACACAATACTATGGCTTTTCTCTCTCCATATCCAAGCTGACTCTCACCAAACAGGGAATTTTCACAACTTCCAATTACTGGGTTAAGTGGGCCCACTTATCCCTCTGACTTCACCATCTGTTATCTGCCGAGTTAAAATCAGGGAAAGGGAACCACAGGAATCCAAGGCGAGAGTTAAAAGCTTTTAATCCTTAAAATTAATGTAATTTGCCTCTTGCCTTTTGCTTTTTAAGGCAGTTTTGATAGCTTGTCTTTTCAAAAATGTTTTCAAAAGCTTCTCCGTAGTTTTTCTGGAGTCAGTGGTTGCCAAATCCTTTCTGTGCCTTCTCTTAGCCTGTGAAAACAAAGGACACAGGATTCTGTTTCAGGGTATTAGTATATTAAAAACATTTCTGTGACTTT
This sequence comes from Ailuropoda melanoleuca, assembly GCF_002007445.2. Taxonomy (NCBI): domain Eukaryota; kingdom Metazoa; phylum Chordata; class Mammalia; order Carnivora; family Ursidae; genus Ailuropoda; species Ailuropoda melanoleuca. The sequence continues at coordinate 132,342,042 of NC_048224.1, read as the reverse complement.
TTTCCACAGAATTTGGTTTACCTGAGTTTTCAGACTATGACAACTTTAGTATTTCCTCCAAACTGTCGTATCAGTGAGTATGTTCAGGTTTCTGGTACATAAAGGGCACTGAGTCTCCATCTACCTACTACTGAATGGACTGGCTAGGATACAGTATTTGGGAAACTATTAATTTACTTTCAGTTTCTTTTAGATAGCCTTCAATGTCCCCAAGAGGCCTATAACTTAATAATATATAATTAAATAAATGTTTCTCAAAAGGGATTATTATATTAATATACTCTTTAAGATGTCACTGTTATGCCAAAACAAATTTCTGATATTGGTCTTTATAAAAAATACATTACTTGGAGCACCTGGGTGGCTCAGTCAGTTAAGCGTCTGACTCTTGACTTTGATTCAGATCATGATTTCATGGGTCGTGGGATCAAGCCCTATGTCAGGCTCTATGCTCAGCAGGAAGTCTTCTTGAGATTCTCTTTCCCTCTGCTTTTGCCCCTCACCCTGCTCTTTCTCTACTCTCTCTCAAAAAACATAAAAATAAAAAAACAAGTTACTTACATGCCACTCTGTCCCTCAACATTCAAGACTGTATCATAAGAAATCCTAAAATGTACAGAAGTATCTTATAAGAAATGTCCATGTAGGAAAAAATGGAATACTCCCCATGCTTATGGTGGAATATAAGGGGGAAATACCAAAACATTCTTTTCCTTTTTTTTTTTAATTAAGATATAACTGACCTATAACACTGTAGAAGTTTAAGGTGTACAATGTGTTGATTTGGTACATTTATATATTACAAAATGATTACTACAGTAGTGTCAGCTAACATAGTTATCATGGGGCTGGAAAACTGAGGAGATGTTGTTTATTTATAGATAAATAAATTCTGGAGTTCCTTTTTCCTGTCTAATCCTTCCAAGGAGTACCTGACAGAATGTGCCTTGGATAATTTAAAACTGCAACACACAAGTCTAGACCTTTTCCTGAGGGAACAAATGTCCCCAAGCATTTATCAATCCTTACATTTCTCATACATTCTCACTTAATTAGACAATGTCTGTCTGGTGTGAGTATGAAGTGATGAGCTGGCATTTTCAACACATGAAAGTCCTATTACAAATGGGCGCTACCATGGGGGAGGGGTACACAATTACTCCAAAGTTCACAACTTTGTTCCAACATTGTTTTAAACTACTTTCAGAATAAAGAAACTTAATGTCATTCTTTTATATCCTGGCCAATTTCCTTCCTCATCAATCCACTTTCGTCACACCGGGCACCACATAAAACCCAATTACTCTTTAAACACTGAGGAGCCAGGATCTCAGATTCAGGGACGCATTTCCCCACAGGCTCTCTATCACACTCATGCTCGGGAGCATAGCTGAAACCCAAGCACACCTAAGGTAGGACACCTAAGAAGATACTCTAACAGGAAAACTCTCGATTGTAAGAATTTTAGTAGTTCTATTAAAAGTTGAAATTTATCATTGCACCCAGGCCGTAGTCTCACAAATAATCCTTTTTTAAAGGAAAAAGTGTTGACTGTTCAAGATAAACAAAGAAAGTTGAAATTAAGTTGGATATACGTCAAAATAAGTCTTGGCTTCCAAAATTCTAAAGAGAAAATTAGAATTCTACATGAACTTTTCTTTCCTTCTAATAATGCAGAAAGGAAAAAAACAAAAACAAAAAACAGATGACTCTTACCAAAGTCTGTTTCTTCAACAGTGGAGCATCCCCATCAAACACAAAAATAGGACGAATTCGAAAAAATAAGAGTTTGCAGAGCCGATGAAACAAAGTGAGAAGATGGGCATTTTCTATTGAGTTCCCATGGCAATCCCGGACTCCTCTTAGTGCCTGGTTTAACCAAATGCTGATATCTGGTAGAATTGTTAAAGGAAAGTATTTTGGAATTTCTTCCCTCATCCCCAAGATTTTAACTTCCCAATAACTGGTATCATCTAAACATTAAAACTAGGTCCTCATCACAGTTCATGTGAAATTGAAAAAATGTTTAGCCCTGATGGAATCTGCCTAAAATCCATTAACTTTGTTTGAACCCTTGTTACTACTGTTTGCAGGCTGAATTTTAAAACATTACATTGACAGATGTGTCCTTTAAAAAATCAAATCGCAAACACTTGCTTCTTTAAAAAAAAAAAAACCTAATACTCTCTATAGAATTTTAGTAAATTAGCACAACCCTTTTGGAGAACAATTTGGTAATTAATAGCAAAAAATGTAAAAACTGGCATTCTGTTTTAGTACTTCTATTTCCAGACATTTATTCTCAGAATATCACCATAGATTCAGAGTAAGAGTTACTTTTAAGAATGTTTGCAGTGATGAAAATATGAAAAACGATGTAAAAGTTTTTCAACAGGTCTTTACTTAAATTGTGATATACCAATTTGCTGGAATATCAAATAGCCCTCAAAAAAGGAAGCTACAGAAGCATCTATAGTGATAAGAAAGACAGTCACAAAATATTAAAGGACACAAAACAGATTACAAAACTATGGAATGTATAACTTACATTTTATAACATAGGTGATATGTTAAATATAAAAAACTAGAAGTTCAGATGCCAAAATATTAACAATACTTACGTCTTCTATAATTAGAAGTAATTTATGTTTTCTTGGGAGTTTTCTTATATTTAACTTTTGTAAAAACTGCTTCTTACCAAATTATTTCCTATTTGTCCATAAGACAAGGGATGTGGAGCTGCTGGTTTTCCTGCTCTCAGTCTCTCTGCCGGCTCCTCTAACTCACCACTCAAGCACGACAACTCAGCAGAGCTCTCCTGCAGGCCCCTCCCCTCCTCCCGCTGTCTGGGCTACCTTAGCAACCCCACACCACACCCTCTCCTTGTGTTCAGGCTGCCCCAGGCCTTGTCCTCACTCCCAGACTAGATGGCCTAGTTGACATCTCTGCCTGATGCCTTGCAGACATTCCCAACTTGACATGATCAAAACTGAACTTGTCTTTTATTTTTTTCTTATTTAGATTCAATTTAGTTAAGATACAGTGCATTATTAGTTTCAGAGGTAGAATTAGTGATTCATCAGTTGCATATAACACCCAGTGCTCTTTACACATCAGGTACCCTCCTTAATGCCCATCAACTACTTACCCCATCCCCCACTTACCCCATCCCCCCACCCCCCCCCCTCTCCAGCAACCCGTAGTTTGTTCCCTGGAGTTAAGAGTCTCTTATGGTTTGCCCCCCCTCCATGTCTTTTCTACCAGGCTGCTTATGCCCCCATTGCAGTGAATGTCAACCCCCCTCACCGAAGCCAGAATGCTGAATGTCATCCCCTACGCTCCCCTCATCCAAATACAACCAGGTTCTATCAAATCTATCTTCTAATTTATCTTGAAGGTAGACCCTTCCTGCCTCCAGGGTCTTCTCACAGGCTCCTTCCTCTGCCTGAGTTTCTCCCTCTCTTAGCTTAGTTATCTCTGACTCATAAGTCTCAGTCTATGGGTCACTTCCTCAGCCCAGATAAGCATCTCCACCTATACACTCCTATTCAAAAATGTATTGCTTACTATGTGGCAGAAATCCCACTGGGGATACAGCCCTGAACAAAACAAAGGGTTTGCTCTTGCGGAGTTTACAATCTAACGGAGGCAAAAACCAAACCATGAGCTCCATGCCTTGTCTGGCCCACACTTCTGTGCACTGCTCTCCCTTTCACAGGACATATAGGAGGCAACATATACTTGCTATTAATGGGCTGAACAGTTAAGTATTTAAATGAACGTACATTACCTAATTTATAACCATAAAACAAATTAGGCCCATCAACATTTAACTCAGTAAACACTTACAAAATAACTAGTGGAAAGCAAGCTATTATTATATTCATTCCAATATTTGAGTGCTACTATATGCCAGCATAGCCAAGATCCCAAGGTCTTGGGATAGTACAGCAAACAACATAACCCTGAACAAAACAGGGTGTCCATCTCCAAGAAACTTGCACTCTAATGGGGAAGATTAACAAAAAAGGAAAAAAATGAAGTAATAGATACATAATCTATATATTATAGATATACTATAATACATATGGTTATATAATACAAAAAAGTAAATAGAACAGAGTAAAAGGACAAGACTGGGAGGTCAGTGTAGAGCTAAGTCAACACCAAATCCTACTTCCAAGGTAGATCCTTTATCCTACCACTTCTCATTGTCTTACCTTTTACTAGGGCTACTATAATTAGTTTTAAAACTAGTTTCCTAAAGGACTTAGGTCTGCACTGTATTGGATAAATATTTCTGTTTGGCTTTTTTCTTGTTGCTACACTGTTGTACAGGATTAAGTTTCCACTTAAACCAGTACTTTAAATGTTATAATCAATGAGAAAATCAAATTTCAGATCAGGGGCTCTCAACTTCTGCTATCCTTTTTAACTGGATATAAAGCTTTTAAAACACAGATTGCTAACATACATACGCCTAAAATCCTAAATCCTAGACACTAGAATGGGTCTTCTTTTATTATTATTATTAATCATAGGTATTCTCAACTAGGGTTGAAAGTTCCAGCTTGAAATTATTTTTTAAAATATATGTAACACTAGCCATTCTGAAAATATTTGCATAATTTGACTTGTCTAATTTCAGTAAGTTTATTTAAAAAAAAAAAACAAAAAGGAACATTAAATTTGTCCCAGGGCTGGAAAAAAGTTAAATCCACAGCAAAGCTAGATCATTTTATAGATAAGACCCAAAGGATCAATAACATTTTGAAATGAAAGATAAATTACTTTAGTTCTATTGTTAGGTGCCTTACAATTTAATATTCATTAGTTTACATAGCCTAAAGAAAGTGTAATATTTTGCTAATCGACTTAAATGCATTTCACAAATGTTAAGGTCCATAAGAGATGAAAGTTCAACTGTTAATTATTATTGGACACATTTAGATTGTATAAATAACAAAGGCACTCACCTACAGATGGTTTTAAAACTGTATTTTAGGGATTCAAGAGTAAATTATGAACCTAGTATGTCATAGATAATTTCTTAACAAGACAAAAAATGGAATATAGGTCAAATATTTGAATTCAAATTCCCATGAAAATGAAACAAAGCAAAATCAATTATAAAACAGCAAATATTCTCTTTTTACATATATATATATTTACACACATACATATATATAAGATTATAAATGGAGATCTTTGACAGTCCTCTTTAAATGATTTGTTCTTTGAGAAAAACTTAATAACCTCATGAAAATTACTTCCTGTCCTAAAAGAGCTCCTGAATCATCTAAAAATAGATAATCTAAATTGTAAATTAAATGCTTTAACTTCCTTACTTCGGACAACTTCCTAAAAAATTAGAATGCTGAGCTTCATGCGTCATCTTAATGATTTTACAAATTATTAATTCTTCATAGGGGATACAACATAAAATGCCTAAGTCTTTGCTGAAATTTGAAGGGTTCCTGTCACTGAAAACTCTGCTTTCCTTCACACAGTTCTATGAAGAAAATCTTTAGAAAGCAGTGATTTGAGGAACCACTAGAGGGCAGCAATAACACACGCGCTACACGCGAGCGAGCGCGCGCGCGCACACACACCCTTTTCCTTTCCCTTTCCCCTACACAAGGTATCGCGCATAAACTTTTAAGCAAGCCCAAACTCATGAAGGATGTATTTCAAGATTATTCACACTGCAGAAAATATCATCTTAACTTTATTTGAAAAATTACCAGTGTCCCATTACGTATAAGTTGTCTCCATACTAAATAATTGCTCCTCTCTCAGTGGCTCCTTCCGTAGAATTCCCCTCTATTCTTAAACTGCATTTACCACCGACAGCAATTATTTACATGACTCTCTCCTCACCTCGCTTATGAACTCCTAGGCTCACAGGTTCCCACGTAGGGAATTGGCCTAAGGTACCACCAGCTTGCAGAACAGAATAGCCACTCAAAAAAGGAGGAGGAGGAGGAGGAAGAGGAGAATGCTTAACGTATAAAAAGACCAAAATTTCAGAAACAGTATTCACATGTTTTGATAAAAAAGAAAAACATTTAATTACAAAGCCAGACATATACACAAACGACAGTCCTTCCAAAGTCCATCAAAGAGGCTGGGAGGAAAAAAACAGAACAAAAGAAAACAAAACACTGTGTACATTTTTATATCTTTCCAGGGTTGTACCCCATCAATTTCCTATTCCAAAACTCATAATAAAAGTTACTTTTAAAAAAGAAAAAAGGTCAAACACCTGTCCATACGATCCTTCTTCTAACAAACCTAACTGGAGCAGGACCGAGGACAGCAGGCAAACCACCGGTGGGAAGTCCACTTCAGTTTCTCCACGCTGACCTCCCAGCATGGATACTTTTAGGCTAGCTCCTTTTACTTATATAGCCCCTTTATTTCTCATACCAACCCTGTGTGTAGATAGCATTATCACCTCCACTTTCCAGATGAGAGAACGAAAGCAAAGAGCGGCGTAAAGTACTGCCTGTAAATGATGAAACCTGAGGACTCCAACCCCGCGTGGCGCGACTGCAAAGCGGGGACGAGCTGACACTCAGAGAAAGAAAACGTCGTGAAGGAGATGCTATTGCCACCCCGAGTGGGACTGTCATCCTACCAACACCATTCTGCGCTCAGGGGGGAAGCCCAGAGTGAGTCAACACCTGACGCGAATCCCTGCACCCAAGAACACGTTAAGGATACCTACGGCGAGGATCTTCCCTTCCAGCGTCTCCGGGTTGACCTGCCGCCCGGAGCACTCCAGCAGCTTCCAGAGCCCGTGGACTCCCATGTGGCCCCCAACAACAGTCGGGGGCGGGGTCGCGGGAGGCCTTCTATTCCAATTCTACCACAGCCTGCACCGCCGCCGGGGCCAGGCAGAGCTCCCCCTGCTCCCACCCACAGAAGATGGAAAATAATTCAGAGCATGCGGTTTCCCAGGGCGAACCGGCACAGGCGAGAACGGTACTTCCTGGCGGCTGACACTGCCTCACGGAAGAAAGGCAGGACCAGAGAATGGCCGGCGTCGGGAAGGAGCAGGTCCTCCTCTCGCCCAAGGTTTGGACCAAATGTAAGCACTCTTAACGGAAGAGCAGGGTGAGAGGACAGAGCAGGTGAGGTAAACAGCCAGAAGCTGTTCCCCCGACACAACCTGTCTTCTTGAGTTAGTGCGTAAACCCACGCGAAATGGGGCCTCTCGGCTTCCGTCTAATACGAAGCTCAAGCCGGAAGTCCCGCCTCCCGGCACTACGTATATTTGCTGCGCCTTTTCATTCCTGAAGAGAGAGGGCGGTTCAGTCGTAGCGTTTGTGTCGTGTTATTCCCGAGCTTGTGTTCACGAGCTTGTTATTCCACGCTGGCATTCTGTCGCAGCCAAACGTTAAACTTTGCGCAGGGTATCTACTTGCTGAGATGACAGTTTTTTACGTCTCTTCTGCGTATCAGTTTCTCCCCACCAGCCGCCAGTTCTGCAAACTCTAAATACCAAGTATTGTTTTACACGAGAGGCGACAACAGAAAGGTGGTTGCTTTGCTGGAGTTGTTAAATTAATAAGTGTTTTGTCTGATAACTTGTAGTAGCGAGATATAATAGGGCATCATTTTAAGTTAAGCACCTTTTAAAAGTCTTAACCCTTGAAATATAGTTTGGTTTTCTCTGGCGTTTAAATTTAGGATTCCACGGCTTGCAGGTCAGAAATGACGAGAAACTTAATTATCGGAGTAGCTCTTGGAAAGGCGGTGGCTCTGGAACCCTCAGGCCCAGAGTCAGATCCCGACCACACCACCACGTCTTAGTGTTCAGCATTGTTCAAGTAACGTTTGTTAAGAACTTGTTTCTTCCTTTGCAAACTGAGTATAAAACCAATCTTTGCAGACTGTTTTACCTAGGATCAGAGGTGATGTATATAGACTACTTACCACTACTCTTCAATAAATGATAGCCTTATCATACATACTGGTTCTAATTTGAAGTATTGAAACGAAATTCAAGCTCAATGGAAAGGTTGATTTAAATGAGGTGATTTTGTTAAAGGAACCCTTTATGACAGAGCTATCAAAAATTAATTTTTAGCAAAGCCATTGTACGAAGTGCTTTTTTGCATTTCCTTCATCTGTGGAGTAATTCCCAGAATTAGTTCCTAGTTGTATTTTACAGAGGTTAACATAATTGCCTATTCAATTTTTGCCCCCCCACACACAGACACTCCAGACACTTAGCAGGTGTTCCATAAATACTGCCTAAATGACCTCTTTCAGCCTCTAGTCTAAAGCTGTCTGGTGTATCTTGCAACCTCTTGAAAGAATTTCCTCCCAAGTCAGGCAACGTTTGGTCCAAATCCTCTCTGAGCCATATAATAACCCTGTGTTAGTGGGCTCAGTTGTGTTCACCTAAATTTGTATGTTAAAGCCCTAAACCCCAGCACCTCAGAATGTGACTGTATTTGGAGATAGGGCCTTTTAAAGGTGACTAAGTTAAAATGAGGCTCTGAGGGTGAACCTACAGGGATGTGTGCACAGAGGAAAGACCCCATGAGGACATAGCTAGAAGGTGGCCATCTGCAAGCCAAGGAGAAAGGAAAAACCAAACCTGTCAACATCCTGATCTCAGACTTCCAGCTTCCAGAAGTGTGAGAAAATAAATTTCTGTTGTTTAAGCCCCCCCCCCCGTCAGTGGTGTTTTGTTATGGTAGCCCTAATAGACTAAGACACCCTATGATCCTAAGCAAGTTTCTTCACCAATGAGAGACTGTGAGAAGAAATGGAGACGGTATCTTCTTCTTGGGGTTATTCTGAGATCAGTGATTTAATATGAAACACCTACTGGGTAATGGTGCTCAAATTAGTTTGCTGAGTGAATGACCGAAGGAGAAAATGCTATGGGTAAAACCGTTATACAAACTGATGGATCCTAGAGCAACTTGCATGAGCCCCTTTAGTTTCTGGGAGAAGGCAAGTTTGGATGTGTTTTCGGTGCTGCACCAGGCTGGCCTAATGATAGGCCAACATAGTAGTGGGGAAGGGAGCAGCTTGAAGATTTTATCTAAATGAACTTTTTTTATGCCTAGGAGCTGGGTAAAAGCAAATAGCCAATGTAGGCATTTGAGTATTGTAAGTCTTCTTAAATCCAGAACAACATTTCTTGAATACAATATATTTTTTGAAGGAACAGTAACTAAGTGGTATATATTTGACTTACAGCCTCCTTTAGATGCTGCTTAAAGAGCTCTCAAGATTCTGAACAGTAATACACATCTTTTGGAGTAATAATGGCAAGCACTATCTGCAAAGACTGTTCTAAACACTGTACATGCATTAACTTATTTATTCTTCAAAACAATTTATAAAGTATATGCTATTATCCCCACCTTATCAATGAGGAAATAAGCACAGAAACATTAATCTTAACTTGCCCAAGATGATACAGCTAGCAAGTACAGAACCAGTATTTTGAACCTTCAGTGCTTCTATGAAGACTCATAAGGAGAGTGACCAAGAAATAGTGACAGGAGTGTTACTAATTTTGAAAGAGAAGTGTGCAGTAACTTGCACATAGCTTTTGGAAAATTAGTCTCTATAAACGTCAATGTGCTCTTAATAACTGCTGATCTTATATATCAAGTTATTCAGTGATCATATATATCAAGACTTTTAAAAATTGTTTTCGGCCAATAGGCAATTTGTATAAACTCACCCTCTTTCTTAGGTGTCACCGTATTCTTTATGTTGCATTTGTCTCCTTTCCTCTTGGTTCTTTCTATCTACGTCTTCTCTGAAATGTTTCATTGAACTCTATGCAATTGCTGATATTCAACCATGTTGGACCTACAAAAATGACTTCTTTTGGTTCAAGCTAATATAATTAAATTTTCTATTTCCTATTTTAAAGTCTCATAGGAATCTAAAATTATAGTCATAATGTATATCGTTTCATTGATTATAAAAGTCTGATATGAGATAGTTTCTTATAACACACTACTTAGGCGCAATTGTCACATACTTCAGAATTCCAAGGGTATTACCTACCTAAAACAAAGGTTCAAAACATTCACATTATTAAAAGTAGAAAACAAAACTTTATTTGATGAAAACTTCTTAAAAGTTCCAGTGTGAAGTAACAAAATCAACAACCTACAAATTTCTTTCAGTCCTTTGCATTTCACGCAAAATATTCTCTTCAGAAAAATGACCATTTCATAATATATATCCCTGTCTGTAGGCTAGGCGTGTCTGAGTGGATAAATGGATATAAAATTCAAAAACGAAAATGAAAATACTTTAAAAATAAATCTGAACCCTCTCCTTGAGGTGTATTGCAACATGGTTACCAACATATTCAGCACCTTGTAATAATCAAGTTACTGATTTGAGTCAAGGAACAGCCCCTGAAATGAAAGAACAAGTCACAGGTTGGCAGCAGAAGAAAAACTGACATCAACTAGAGAGGAGCTCAAATATATGAAATCCACTCTTTCTGAACTATTTAACACTCACTTCAAACAGCTAATTGTACAGATTTTAAAAAGAAGCAGCTCAGAGTTGGGAATATAGATATAACATTCCTCTGAGTGACATAACATTCCTAATGCATCTTTTACTGCTGTTAACAACATAGGACTCCACGCTGAGGGACTAATTAAATATCAGAAGATTTCATTTCACAGATTACCTTGGATATAGAAACTTTGGATCCCACTCATTCTTTTATTCTATTCCAAAACAAGTTTCATTAGATGGTAAGATACTAAGTCAAAAAAGTCAAGAATATCCTGAATCAATGCACCAATAGAAAAGATGAGTTTCTTGAGTCTTCTCTTTTGCCTCTTTATTGAGGATCCTGAGAAAGTTAGTCAGGAAACAAATGAGGCAGGCAAGATACTGCTTACAAGTAAAAGAATTCTGGATTCACTAAATAATTTTAAATGAGCTTTAACCATGAGAGGAAACTAGAAATCAACAGCCCCAATTTTGTTTAAAAGGGCAGATGGTGCCTTACATTTTGAGTTTAGGAATAAAACTATCTGCAACAAATGTCTGGTGATTAAGTCATAAGAAATAATTTCATGCTTAAGTATTGAAAATCATGATGCTATTAAGTGAATTTGTGTTTGATTTGTTTTTATGCGATTTATTGGATTTTGTGAAATTGTCCATAATGTTTTCAAACTCTTCACTTTAAAAGGACAGTAATCTGTGCTTATCTGTTTATATATCTGAAATCACCCATCATAATCATATACAAGCTTATTTACTGGAGAACTACAAGGTTATGTTTTATACCACAAGATCTGTTCCTATTTAGTGTAGACTTAATAAAATCTTCTACTGTCTTACTGCAGTCTTGTATAGACCAGTAGTGTGTGTAACCGAAGATGTTCAGTACCCAGCATGGTCAATCATTCCCATCATAATCACTGTAACCCTGATAGCCACTGTTCCTTCTCTCATGGATACTGGACATCTTCTTCCATGCCGAGTCCTGATGGAAACTAGCACTGAAAGACCGGCCCAGACGCCCACGCTGCTTCTTGGAGATATTATCTTCACTCTCTGATTTGGCAATTCCCTGGGCATGTGTTGGAGGTTGTGATTCTTGTCGAACAGTTCCAAATGGAAAGTTCCAAAGGCCAAATCTTTGCCAATGAAGTCTCTGGAATGCTATGATGCAATGCAGATTTCCCCCAACCTGAGAAGAAAAAAAGTTGGGTTAAGAAAATAAAAGGAATTATGTTAATAATGTGGGTTCCTATGAATTCCCTTATTTTTCCCCTTCACCTGCCTCAAAACAGACATCATCAGATTGCCTTATCCTGCATCTTTCTTGACCAGCTGCCTTTACAAAAATATAACAATGCCCACAGGAGCCAAAACACTCCCCCCCCCATATTCCTCTCCACCAGTCACACACACTATAACCTCCCCAATATAATCCCCAGTATAATCCAAACTCCAAGATTTGGGGCACCTGGATGGCTCAATCAGTCAAGCAGCCAACTCTTGATTTCGACTTGGGTCACGATCTCAGGGTTGTGAGATCAAGCCCTGCATCTGGCACTGCACTCAGTGCAGTTTACTTGGTATTCTCTCTCTCTCTCCCCCTCTGCCCCTCCCCCCCACACTCACTCGCTCACTCTCTCTCTCTCAGATAAATAAATAAATAAGATCTTCCAACACCAAGATCATCCTTCTTCCTATCTCCTACACATTCTTGATGTTAGTAGCATGTCAGTGGGATGTCAATCCACAGACTCTACCTATCCCTGAGAATGTCCCCCAGTCCCCTTGTGTACAAATGGCTCTGCTTCATGGCCACAGTTCATTTAGCTCAGGAGTGAACACCTGACCCAAGCTGGGCCAAAACTATGGAACTCGGCCAGAGGCAGGTGGGTCTAGACTGCTCATCTCAAAGGGAGATATAAGTTGAAGTTCCTGATCTATAGGAACTAAATAATCAGATAAGAATAGCATACAACTCCCAAAAGAATGAGACAGATTTAGCTACTTGGCCCTGCTGACATTCTTTTAGCTGATACCAGTCCCTTATGAATCCAGGCTAGAGTTTTTCCTTTTCATTCTAAAGATACCCCTGTGTCCTGAAAGTAATTTTCACTTTTCTATCTAAGAATCTGAAGTGGATTATTATTATTTACAACCTGAAGAGTGCTGAGTAGAATACTGCATTTTGGCTGGTTGGGAAATATCTTCAAATACTATTGTGTTCTTACCTTCTTTGTTTTTCGATACTGCAGCCCCCTCTCCAAGTGTCGGATATCTAGATATTCTGGATTTTGAGTGTTGAGATCAATAACAATATCTGCCCACCTGTAGTGAAAAAGGAAGGATAAAGCACACTTTTCTCTAAGTACAAAATACCATTGTAATGGAATCTTTTTAAAAGATGTTATTTATTTATTTATTTATTTATTTGAGAAAGAGAGAGCATATGAGCAGGGGGAGGGACAAGCAGACTCTGCGCTGAGTACAGAGCCCAATGCAGGGCTCAATCTCACAACCCCAAGATCACGGCCTGAGCTGAAATCAAGAGTTGGATGCTCAACCCACTGAGCCACACAGGCGCCCTGCAATGGAACACTTCACACGAGCAACGTGCTACAATATTACCATGACACTAATTCTCTTATATCAAGATTGTTCCACCTACCAAGCTTTAATTCTTTTTTTATGACATTTCTGTTTAACCAACTATTGCCAAGATTCTCAGTCTTTAAATAGTTACTTTCACAAAGAAATACATATGTATCAAGCTGCTACATGACATCCTGCAGGCTAGAGTAGAAACAATCCATGTTTGCTTTTTAATTAACGTTAAGTTTTCAAAAGTTTTCAAAAGATTTAAAAGTTACATGAGTGTGCCTGGGTGGGTGTTCGACTCTTAGTTTTAGCTCAGGTCATGATCTCCTGGTTGGAAGATGGAGTCCCGCCTCCAGGTCCACACTCAGCTCAGTGGGGAGTCGGCTTCCCACCTCCCTCTCCCTCCACCCCTCTCTCCCACCTCCACATGCTCCCGCCGCTTTCTCCTTCTCTCTCCCTCTCTGAAATAAATAAATCTTTAAAAAAAAAAAAAAGTTGGCATGCATTTATTCACAGACAACATGACTGATTGTATAGAAAATCCAAAGCAATTACAAATTACTTTGGATTATAAAACTACTACTGAAATTAATGTGTTTGATAAAGATGCAGTATTCAAGGCCTATATATATAAATAAGTTGTATTTTTGTACACTACCAGAAAATAATTAGGAAGTGAAATTTTTTTAAGGAAAGTGCCAAAAGGTGCAAACTTCCAGTTACAAGTAAGCACTAGGTTTTATAATGTACAACATGGTGACTACAGCAAACTCTGCTCTATGATATATAGAGAAGTTGGTGAGAGAGTAGATCCTAAGCCCTGTCATCACAAGGAGGACTTTTTTGTTAACTAAACCTGTTGTGATCATCATTCCACAATATACGTAAATCAAACCATCATGCTGTACACCGTTAACTTATATAGTGATATGTACCAGTTATTTCTCAATAAAACTAGAAAATAGACAAATTTTTTAAATAAAATTTTGTAAAAGCCAATTTAAAATACCATTAAAACACTGTATTGTATGCTTGCAATTAGCTAAAAGAGTAGATCTTAAGTGTTCTCACCACACACACAGAAAAGGTAACTATGTGAGCTGATGGATATGTTAATTAACACTTGATTGCGGCAATCATTTCACACAGTATATATCAAATCCGTACATTATACATTTTAAATATATATAGTTGTATTTGTGTATTATGCCTCAATAAAGCTGGGAAAATAAAAAAATTTAAATAAAAAAAGGAATAACAGTATCAAATACTGGTGAAGATATGAAGAACAACTGGGCTCTCCACAATGCCGGTGGGAGTGTAAAATGGTACAACCCCACAGAAGAACGTTCTCCCAGTTTCTTAAATACACATAATCAGCAATTCCACTCCTAGGTATCTACCCAAGAGAAATAAAACATGTCAACATGTCCTCAAAAAACTTGCACAAGAAAATGTGGCATATCCATACAGCAGAAAATTATTTGTCCATATCAAGGAATGTAGTTCTGGTCCATGCTACAACACAGATGAACGTTGAAAACATTATTCTAAGTGGAAAAAAAAATCAGACACAAAAGGCCACACATTTTATGATTCCATTTATATGAAATGTCCATATTAGGCAAATGCACAGAGACAGAAAGTAGATCAGTGTTGCCAGGGGCTGGGGGGCAGAGGACTGGGGAGTGACTGCTAACGGGTATGGGGTTTCTTTTGAGGGTGACGAAAATGTCCTAGAATTAGGTCATGGTGACTGATGCTCAACTCTAAATACACTAAAATCCATTGAACTGTACATTTTTAAAGAGTGCACTTCATGGTATGTGAATTTTATTTCAATGAAACTGTTACTTAAAAAATTTTTAAAGACATGTACATTAATGTTCCTAACAGTTTGACCCACAACAGTCCACATTCAAAACAATCCAAATATGTCATCAACAGGAAAACAGATGGCAAATTGCGGTATACTTACAGTACCGAATACCACTCAGCAATGAAAAAGAAGCATGACATGCATGACAAAGTGGATGAATCTCACAAGGTTACTTAAATGATAGAGGCCAGAGAAGAAAGAATATTGTATGACTCCATTGACATGAAATTCAAGGACATGCAAAGCAATTCCACAGTGAGAGAAAAGAGGTTGTCTCTGGAGACCGTAAGGAAAAGAGAATGAGGGTATTTTCAATGCAATGAAAGTCCTCCATATCATGATTGGGGTGGTGATTAGACAGGTGTATTCAGTTACCAAAATCCACCTAATTATACAATTAAGATCTGTGCATTTCACTACATGTAAGTTTTACCTAAATTAAAGAGAAAAGGGGAAATTAACATACTTTTTACAGTGAATAGCAGGGTGTTTTCTACTTGATTCTCCAATTAAGATCCAATATTCTACTTCTTGTGGTGAGAGGGGACCCCTGCTAAATATAAAATACATTCATAGTAAGCTTATTAAGGCCATTCACTCCTTTGAAAATATTGCTTCAACTATGTTAATAAAAGATATACTAAAGTTTATTCAAACATGACATTCATTAATGCTAGAATAGATACTGGAGTTTAGGCTTGAACAAATTTCTTAAGGCCATTAAAGAGAAAGCATAAATTAAACTTAGCTCTTGATCCCTATTATAAAATATAGGACTGAAAAAAAATGAAATATACCACCTCTCAGCATCAAAAAAGAAGAAAAACATCATGGGATGCTACCAATACTCTAGCTACTCCTCTCCTTTCACTGTGCATTTAAAAAGTTTCAAAAGGCATCCTAAAAATAAAACCCTAAAGTATACCAATGCCCTAATCCCACCTTTGGAAACTAATTCCAGTCAGTCTGGAGTCGAGTGCAGGGAGGGATTTGCCCAGTTGCAAAGGCATCTCAGGCGATTGTTAGGTACAGGCAGAGGTGGAAAACTCTCCCCTAATGGGTACAAAGTAGGAGGACCTACGGTTTCACATTTTATATTTGATAGATGTCTGCAGTAAAGTGAAGTTGCAGAATGAAACCATAGAAGAAACAACATACCTCTCCTCCAAAGCCAAGAATAAGACACTTCAGGATTTGGAGAGATCAAGTAGTTTCCCCCTTGCTCCTCATTCACAAAAAGACAATGTCCTGCTTCCTAGTTTCCCAGGTCTCAGGATCCTGTCCCAGGACCCCGACACCCCACAGTGCCTTCAGAGGGACTCAGCCTCAAAGAACCCATCCTACCCCCAGATGACCGAGCCATGCACTCCCTGCCTGACCCTCAGGTTTCACTGAAAGAGCAGTGCTGCCCCTTCGTCCTCTCAAGTACCGATGCCCCCCCACCCGAGACAAAGGGGGAACACTGATAAATTCCACATTTTTCACCATGAGAAAAGAAGATGCTGCTTCATGTACTCAGGTGGGACAACTTTTTGATACAAGATTCCACAACTCATTTTCCATGTGGATAAAAACACCATGACGTAATATGGGAGGTCCTATCCAACTGTTTCGTAACAAATGTAAAAATGATTTTTCAGACGTCCTTCTCTTCATGAGTCTGAACGACAGTATCTAAGTGGATAATGTAAAAGCACAACTAACCAAATGCAATTCTACAAAAGAATTAGCAAAAATATTGAAGAATAGTTTAACTTAAAAAAAAAAAGAATAGTCTAACTTGATGTAAAGAAAGCAAATTACCAAATCATCCAATTTCTGAACGACTAAATATCTCTTAAATGCTTTTTACCACACATTTTCTTGGTGAATTACCCACATAAAATATGTAAATGCTTACCTGAATGCTTTATTAGCTTTAACAGGGGTTGCTTCAAAGCCAATTGGACAAAAATAATGATTTTGGCAATGATAGATATAAGCCAGCGATTCATCTTTCAATCCATGAGTTAACTTCGACAAGGCCCCAGAAGCTACACAAAACAAAAGCAAACAAACTAAGGGACCATAAAGCACTGTCCATCCTTTACACAAACAACTAGTTAAGGATCAAAAGACATTACTTGGAACACAATGACATTGCTAAGGAAAAATGAGAAACTATTGACAGATACAAAAAATATTAACACATTCACTTTCAGTTTTACCCTTTCGACTGAAATTCAGATAAACTGAACAGCAAACTAAAGACCTAAGCAATGCCCTTGCTCATCAAACCTTCTAATGGCACATACTTGTCTACAAAATGTAATAACCACATAAAACCCAATACCTAGCCTATATAACAATGGTCTCAACTTTTCTGGTTGTGCACATCTGTCACTGGAAATTTCTGAATAGACATGCCCATTAGAAGTATTTTTGTTTACAGACAATATGGACTACTGCACTAATATGACTTTATAAAAGATATACAAAAAGTAAGAATTTTTAAATTAAATTAAAATACTGGCATTCTAGTGTGTTCTTCCCATTCCACAGTGGTCGTCTCACACAAGCTTCAGTGGTATGTACACTGATGTTGATGGGTAAATGTAAACTCCAGATAAGACACAAACCCCCAACATGCAAACTTTTCCCCACAACACACACTTTAGTCTTTCTACAAAAGCTACCCAGACTATAGGAACAGCTTTCATAAGCCAAGTGAGGAGATAAGAACATCTCTGACAGGGTGGTCATACCACAGAATCCTCTTATAACCATTCCTCCTTTTATATTTCCCACAGCTCTATTAGTTGTGAAGTCATTTCAAAAGTATTACCATAAGCAATAAGTTTTTACCAGCATTCAATACTTAAAGCCATTAACTGAGGTTTCATTAACTTGTATCTCCTGGAAGAAACTAAAATATTCATGAACAAATAGCCCGTTAAAACTGGAAACCCTAAAAATAGGTGAAGTCGATGAAAGCTGGCAACTTATGGTTTCCCCCGATTGACTTTCTGGCCACTGATATAGTGAAGAGCACTAAGAACGGCAGGTCAATGGCTGTAGCAAAGCTAACGCAGCAGGACGCCACCCAACCCCTGCAGACACACACAATTTGTGAGCTGCGTGGGGACAGTAACATTTCTGGCTTCAATTCCTTCTCCAAGGCTTCATCTAGGTCTTTCCCATAGATTTTTTTACTTCATGACTGCCACCAGGGCATATCTGCATGGCAAGGTAATCTTTTCCACTAAAATTTCTATCTCATGATGACACATGATAAATCTTTCTGCAGCTTTTGGTTGACTTCCCTTGGCAATTTAAAAACTAACATCCAAGGGCAGCTCTAAATGAATGCCCATCAGAACTAAAATTCAGAAGAGGGTCATTATGTCATTACCATAGTTGAACATCATTATAGATCTAGGTTCCAGGATCGTGAGCAAATGTAAATGTAAGCATTTGGACTTCTGACAAATTCAATCATTACAAAAGATGGTTATACACATAATTGGCTTAGAAAAAACTCTTAAAATCTTTTTTCAAATTGTGAAAATGTCATATAGAAGGTTTTCCCAGAAAACTAAAACTTTTCCCCAATAATTAAAACCTTTAATAAATAACTAAAACTTATAATAAAAAGAATTTTTATTATAGCTTTTTAATGGACATCTTTAAGTATTTCACATTTTCCTTCTTTAAAGTCAAACATAATACAAAACACCTGATTTCATTAGGGTGCCTGTGAAGAGTAATGACTCTAATGTTCTAGAATATATTCAAGATTTCAGGAGCAAATGAGATAGGTAAGAGCTCTCATTAACCTTCATCTTTTTATCTGCTGCAAACCCTCTTTGACCATGTCCTCATTTTCTGGAAGATATGAGGTGAGGGGGGGGCGGTTTCTATAGAATAATAATTATCGGCTTAGTGCTAGTCAGGGATGTTCTTGCTCCTTACTTCAAGGTTCTGGTAGATTTAGATTAGGGATTAGCAAACTTTTCCTTGAGGGGCCAGAGAGTAAATATTTGAGGTTTGTGGGTCATGAGCCCTCCTCCTTCTAGTCACCTCTGCTATTGTAGCATGGAAGCAGCCATAGGCAATGTGTCAGCAAATGGTTATGGCTGTGTTCCAGTCAAACATTGTTTACAAAAAGGACTATAATTTGATGACCTCTAATTTAATAATAATCTTCAAACTTTTCTGGACATGGAACCCTTCTGCAAGGAAAGTTGACATGGAAGGCTAGTGCATTAAAAGGCTAGAAGCAGAGTTGCTGTGGCCAGAAAGGAAGTAGGGAATCTGGATGCCCAGTCCTCTCTCCTCTCAGCACCAAGGCACTGCCATAGAGTTCCCATGGCTCAACTGAGTGCAATTTGAAAATCACTGAATTTTCTATCAATGGAAGACCCAGCTCTTGATAGAAATACTACAGCAGTAGTTCTCAAGCTTGACACACAGGGCTTATTAAACAACTGATTGCTGGTACCCAACCCCAGAGTGCCTGACCCAGTAGGTCGGGAGGGGGAACCAAGAATTTGCATGTGTAACAAGTTAGCAGGTGATGCTGATATTGGTCCAAGGGTCACATTTTGAGACTTGGTCTAGAGCTAAAGGAAAATTCCATTTAACTCAATGCAGTAAGCAATTTGTGAACACCTACTAACTATAACAGGAACTGCAGGAAAACAAGAGGCAAGTATTCACAGTACCTCGACCTGCCCTCCTAGGGAAGATAAAACAAGTAACTTTACTATAGAGTGGAATAAGACAGTGCCACAGAAAAGGGATATAATTCAAAGGAGGAAGAGCACATCAGGTTTGAAGAATCAAGAAGGGTGGCATTCAGGACAGAACTTAACGAAGTGGTAGGATTCCAACAATCCAGACAGAGGAAAGGCCAGGAGGAGAAAATGAAATCATTGCAGGGGAGGGATGTAGTCATGGAACAGCAAGTGGTCTAGTTTAGAATATAGGGTACGATAGCATAGCGAGTCCTACCGTAGGGCACCCCCAGAATTTCAGGACAAGGTCAGAAAAAGATCACCTTCTGAAATAAAAGACAGTAAATACAGTATTTAATGCATTAAGATAGTCATCCAAGGAAGTACTTCTAGGCAGGAGAAGACAAAAAAATGTGTTACTGATGGAAACGGAATTCAGAACAATGCTCAGCCTAGACCAGAGTATTTCTAAAAAATCCAAAGCCCACGTGACAAAGCAACCACTTCCAACTGCAGGGCCTGATCTGTATGGTGCACAAGAAGGAGAAAAGAACTACTAGAATCAGCTGGGCTGCTATACAGTGAGGAGGAGCATACTTCCTGAGCGGCCACCAGGAGAATTCTGGTCCCTTTGGTTATGTATTTCTCACTCTAAGTTAACACATAAACATTCTGGTGTTCTTTGACTCTGTTTAGTGCAGGTTGGTTCTATGGAGTCTGATCATCTACAGGAAAGCTAGAGAGAATTCTGGAAGAATTTGTCACAATGTTATTTTACACCTTCAAAGACATGAACCAGATTCTTTAATCCAGAAACATAGTATTATCCTGAAGGCTCTTCCTTCCTTGACATCTTTTAAATACAACTGGTCCGTGTAGGACAGCAGAAGGCCAATATGCATTGGCTTTGAATGAAACCAAGGATTTTATGATTTAAGCAGGCACTAGAGAACTCCTGAAGTAGAAGGATCTATTAGCACTGCACATTGAAAAGTGCTGTCGTGTCTAACGAGGGGATGAGGAAGACAGGATATTAATGCGTAGTCCTCCTGAGACGTGCTAAGGCACTGTGGTAAACTCAAAACAGTGGCCTCAGTGAGATTACACGTGTGTCACAATGGAACAGGGTAGAGGTAGCTATTCTCGGTTAAGCAAAACTAAGGAGTTATAATACATACTAGAATAAAAATGAAATACATGAACATTAGTATAATTGTTAAGCTAGCTGATTTTTAAAAAAATGAATCTAGGGGCACCTGGGTCACTCAGTCAGTTAAGCATCTGCCTTCGGCTCAGGTCATGATCCCAGGGTCCTGGGATTGAGCCCCGTGTCTGGCTCCCTGGGGAGTCTGCTTGTCCCTCTCCCTTTGCCCCTTCCCCCACTCCCACTGGTGAACTCTCTCTCTCTCTCTCTCTCAAATAAATAGATAAAATCTTTTAAAAAATTTTTAAAAATTAATCTAGACTTCCTTGGCACAAATATTGGTGGCTAGGTGAACCAACAGTTTTAAGTTACCTGCATAATAATCATAGTAATATAATAAGTGAACCAACAGTTTGAACTAATTGTTGACCACTCACGGCACAAACTTTTATTTTGAGTAATTACATCTCTGAAAAAAAATACTTCTACTCATATTAACAGTTAATCTGTTAACTTCATCAAAGCCCCTGTATTTTGTTTCTATTCTGTGAGTGAGCTCGATTTCCATTTACTGAGGGACCCCTGGAAATGAGCATGTCAGCAAGCCCTGGGGAGTTACAAAGTCGAAGAAGCCTAGTACCCAGGAGAACAGGCCTAATGATTCTTTACAAATAATTGAAACAAAAAGAGAATATACATCTCGAAGTGTTTCTCAAATGAACAGCAGCAAGTGATCATGGTTTTCACTACCGAACATCCCAGAGACATGAGAAAAGCCTATTTCTCAACCCTTTCTTCCACAGAGGGAGAACAGAAAGGTCTTTTGGTTGACACAAGCACCGCCCGTCCCTCTGAATATGGTCAGAAGTTCGAGGACAACCCCAGCGAGGTCCTGGGTCGCCACATATGGACTCAGTGCTATTGAAGGCTACGGTTAAGGACCTGGACGGACACACTGAAAACATGAAGCATAAGGCTTCACAAGCCAAATGCCAAAGGACAGATGCAAATAATCAGTCTTGTAGGAAGAGGAACGGGCACCTGAGAGACAGGGAGAGCTTCAGCCATAGAGCAGGGTTTGCACAGGACAACTGATTAGTGAGGAGGAAGACAAGAAAATTCCAAGGTGGGAAGCAGATCGATTACCCTTCAGGAAATACACATAGAAAAAGACAAAGTCAGGAGTCAAGTATTGTAATAGGGAAAATGAAAACAGAAAGAAAACTGGGAAAATATATTATTAAAATGCATTTGAAGAAATGGCAGCAACTCTGCTCCCCCTGCCAAGAAAAGGGGGTTGGGGCAGGGGAAATAGGTGAATGGTAGTTTATTCCATTCCTCGGTGACGGATATCGGAGGAAATGTGAACATACGGGTAAAAAAAGTCCGTATGGCCCAGGGCCACACAGCCTAGATTATTAGGGGGCACTGGTGAATCTACACAGCAAATCATTCAGTTAACAAAGTCATGAAGGACTCAAGTGGATTTTTTATTCCAGAACAGTGGCTCCCAAATCAACTGTCTCCAGGGCCCCATTAGTATTTTCCTACATTCCATTAATAAGTAACTACATTTTCCTACTTTGGGAATTTGCTTAAATTTATATAACTGATGCTTCTGCTATACTCAGGTTTTCTTTGATACCATATTCTTTCTGATATCCTATTTTCTTTCATATTATAATTTCTGAGTCTTGGTGATTCCCCTGATTTCCTTGAATTTTACTGACCCTTCTCTGCATAGGTCCTGCCCCTCTGTCTAGATGCTGCTGATACTAATACAACAAAAATCCATGAACTTCTCTGATGAAATCTTCTTCTGATTGGTAGGCGATAAGAGAAGCAAGTAAAGGACTCATGAGTCCTAGGCTGGTGTCTCCTGAGGCCCTCCTCGTAATGCACCCTTGGGACAGCAGCCCAAGTACTGTATCACAGTACTTTTCCATTGTCTCAGACACATGTGTGACATCCTCCCCATCGATTAGGGCATTATTTATAGAAAAGGTCTGCCAATCGCTGCTCTAGGTTAATGATTTTCAGTGTGGACACATCGAAGTGGTTACACAAGACTCCTTGGGGCACAGAAATGAAATATTAGAACATTTACTTTTCTTTATTGTCACACTAAAAAAAAAAGTTAAGCTTTACTAATATTTATTCTATGGATTGAGCACGCATGTACGAAAGGTCACATGTCACACACGTGCAGTCACCAGAGAAGGGTGGGGGTCCCGCAGGCGAGGTGCTGGCTCACATCACTGATTACTGTGCCGTGACACCCTTGCACATTCACTTGCTTCCAGCAAACTTCTGTGTTCAGTGTAAATTTTATAAGACCTTCAATGAACAGAATCATTATTATACTTTGTAATAACTGGAGAATGTTTAAATCTTTGGGACCAGAAAAACATTCTACTTATCTTGTGAAAATAAATGTGAAAATCTTATAATAAAATCAAGGTCTGGGGCACCTGGGTGGCTCAATCAGTTAGGCATCTGATTTCAGCTCTGGTCATGATCTCAGGGTCCTGGGATCAAGCGCCACATTGGGCTCCCCACTTAGTAGGGAGTCTACTTGTCCTTCACCCTCTCCCTTTGCCCCTCCCCCTGCTCATGCTGTCCCTTTGCCTCCCTCTCAAATAAATAAAATCTTTTAAAAAAATTAAATTAAATTAAATTTAAAAAGTTCTTCTAAAAATTATCCATTTTCTTTCACAAAAAGTGTCCCAAACCCACTGACTGGATAATGACATTCCAGTAACACTGATGCCAACAACAGTCACCCTGGCAGATATTTTTTTCACAAGAAAAATATGTGGGGCACCTGAGTGGCTCCGTCAGTTGAGCATCTGCCTTTGGCTCAGGTCATCGTCTTGGGGTCCTGGGATCGAGCCCTGCAGGCTCAGCAGCAAGCCTGCTTCTTGCTTTCTCTCACTATCTCTGTTGTTATCTCTGTCTCTCTCTCTAATAAATAAATAAAATCTTTTTAAAAATCTGAAAATCAAACAAAACCCTTGTGCTAAGGAGAGATAGAGCATTTTGGGGGAAAAAATGTTAAGTAATGTTTCTATCAGTCTATAATTTTGTTGCTGAAAATAATGTATGTTAATTATAAAAAATATTAACCATATAATAGCTCTGAAATGCACTAGGATCATTAAAAGAAGCCAACACTGGGACCCACGG
Source organism: Ailuropoda melanoleuca (assembly GCF_002007445.2). Taxonomy (NCBI): domain Eukaryota; kingdom Metazoa; phylum Chordata; class Mammalia; order Carnivora; family Ursidae; genus Ailuropoda; species Ailuropoda melanoleuca. The sequence continues at coordinate 132,318,005 of NC_048224.1, read as the reverse complement.
AACAACAAGTGGTTAGGTTTGAGATCTGAAATCAGGCAGACCAGGTCTGACTCCTGAATGTACCACTCACGAGCTGTGCAACCCGTTGAGCTCACTGAACTTTCCATGTCTGTTTCCTCATCAGGGAAGGGGGAATGGTACATCTGTATAGGATTGCTACAGAATTAAAGCAAGGAAGTCAGCACAGTGCCTAGCACACACGAAACTCACACTCAAAGATGGTTTTACTACCATAAAATTAATTCTTAAAAACTGAGAAGAAGGAATGTATTAGTAAAATGCATCAAAATGCCCTTACATTTAAATAAAATCACCCGGGGCACCGGGGTGGCCCAGTCAGTTAAACTTCCAACTCTATTTCAGCTCAAGTCATGATCTCAGGGTCCCAAAATCATGCTCAGCAAGGGGTCTGCTTGTCCCTCTTCCCCTGCTACTCCCCCTGCTCGCAAGTTCACGCGCTCTCTCTGTCTCTCTCTCTCTCTCAAATAAATAAATAAGCAATCTTTTAAAAAATTTAAAAATAAATGAAATTACCCTCAAAAGTTAATATCCTATGAGCGAGATGACAGTAGTCAATATGATATATAACACAGTCATGGTAATTAAGAGTGTCTTGTTTTATGGACTGATGTTATAAGCTACCATTACCATAAACAAAAATACAGACCTGGCAAGAATAAAAATCTACAATCAACATAATTAATATTATTTTCCTTTAATTTGAAGAAATAAAGTATAAGATGTCTCTTCCCTAGAACAAAATATACATACATTCTTAGGAAATGTGTGATGGGGCTAACAGGCAGAAATTATTAAACATTAGTAGAAAGTACACTAAGGAACCACTAGTTACCAAAGGTGCTCCTTACTTGCCAGTGTTGATTTTTAAAAAAAAAAGAAAAAAGACTTTAAAACTCTAAAACTGTATAAAACATTCAGGATTAAAGCAGAAATAATATACCAAATGAAAGTCAAGCCACTAATCTGATACAGTATATAGAAAACTCTTTCTATATACATATATTTCCATAACTGGTACTGATGTGGGAAATGGGCAAAAGAAATGTAACAATTTTTAAATTAAAATCTCCTTACAGCGTGCTGCCTACCGACATACACTTGAAACATACAGAGCGTGACCTTCCTCAAGGAACCCGTGGCTGCCTTAGTGCCTTCAAGTTTAAAAGGAACCTTATCTTGGCAGCCGCTGGCCCCTCAAGGTCCTAAAAGCCTTGCTTCCAGATTCCTTGGAGACTGGCGCTACCCCTAACCCCCATTAATTAAAAAGTATACAATCAGTTACTCCTCACAATCCCAGTATAGCTCTTTCTGCCCACAGGTCCTGTCCCATGAATAGGGAAGGGGTGAAGGTCTAGGCAGGAGAGATAGGAGCCCCTGACTAGGCTCCTGAACTATTCCTGGCAGGTGGAGACGCTGAGAAAGAGGGGAGTGAGAGATAAGGGAACAAACCAAGATTACAGAAGAATCTCAAGGCCACAAGTTTCCCAGTCAGTTCTCAATAGAAGATTGCCAGTAAAAGCCCACGGTGACAACCCATTCACGGCCCCTCTCACTCTAGAGAGTTGTTTTCTTTCCTTTCCGCTCTCATCTTCACTTACTAAACTTTCACTTGACTTCACCCTTTTGTGTCTGTGAGATTCATTCTTCAACTGCGTGAGACGAGAACCCTGAAGCCCTGCAACAGGACCACTGCTAATTAAACTGTGCTTGCTGTAGTTCCTATACGAACAGCTACAAATAAACCTGTTTAAAGAAAGAGTCGTTGATCATAACACACAAGTTTAATCACAGAAATCAGGTAATGTTCACGTTGTCTAAAGTGTAGGACTGTTTCATACAACAGAACATAAACATGAAAATAAACACAAATACATAAAACATAAAGTTTTTAAACTGATCCATCGTTTTTCTTCCTTGGGATACAGAGACCCTGAATAACCCTGCCAACGACATAACAAAAGTACTGGATAAAATATTAAAAAGATCTGTTAAAATACGTAACTGAAGAATTTCCAGAGGCTAAAAAAGAAATAAAAGTAGAGGTCCTACGAAGGCCTTTGTCCTGAGGGTTTCTGCTAAACCCCGTAAAAGGTAAGGTTCTACTCTGATGGCTGCAGGAGGTATGCGGGAAACAAGGCTGGGGTGCCCAGGATGGAGAGGGAAGAAAGCCAAAACAGGCCTGTCACCCAAAATATGCCTCTTTGGCACAAAACTTATTTTGAGCTGAAGGCAATTAAGAAGCCGCAAATGCAGGAAAAGCTCTCTCAACCCTCCCCTTCCCTACCTTAAGGCAGGACGTAAATTCTCCCTTTACTGGAGACAGACTCTCAGCCCAGGGATGCCAACAGACGAATCTGCAAACAAACCTTACTCCATTAGTTCCCTCCCTTATAAGTAACCTTCCCTGGGACACCCTGGGCTCCAAAAATAGCCTCCCTTTGTCCCGTCACTTCTCTACAAATGTATTGCTCTTTGTTGTAGATGCTAAGTAAGCCGTTCTTTTTTTTTTTTTAAGAATGTTTTATTATGTTATGTTAGTCACCAAACAGCACATCCCTAGTTTTTGATGTAGTGTTCCATGATTCCTTACTTGCGTATAACACCCAGTGCACCATGCAATATGTGCCCTCCTTAATACCCATCACCGGCCTATCCCAATCCCCCACCCCTCTCCCCTCTGAAGCCCTCAGTTTGTTTCCCAGAGTCCATAGTCTCTCATGGTTCATTCCCCCTTCTGTTTACCCCCCTTCATTCTTCCCTTCCTTCTCCCACCAATCTTCCTGCTATTTCTTATGATCCATAAATGAGTGAAACCATATGATAATTGTCTTTCTCTGCTTGACTTATTTCACTTAGCATAATCTCCTCCAGTCCCGTCCATGTTGCTGCAAATGTTGGGTAATCGTTCTTTCTGATGGCTGAGTAATATTCTGTTGTATATATGGACCACATCAAGTAAGCCGTTCTAAGCCAGTATGCTGACTTACTTTTCATTGAGGATTCTCCCACCTGAAGTGTGCCGTACATGTTAATAAACTTGTCCATCTGTCTTTCTGTTACACGTCCCAGCTGAAAACCTACGATGGGCAGAGGTAAGGTTTTGTCTTCCCTTGCAAGAGGGCAAGAGGAGAGAACCCATGCAAAGCTACAACAACACATGGCAGTGTGAAGGGTAGCCAGAAATAAACCAACCACACAGAACAGAGACCAAAGGAATGGGCCTGTCGAAATTTTGGATTGATAGTGCAGCCAAGATTTCCTCTAAGAATTCAAAATCATAAACCAGTTCAAAATGATGCCACCTCTGTAGTCAAAACAAAAATCCTGAGCTAGAGAATTTAAATAAAAATGGTCCCAGTTCTCCAGGAAATGGGCAAAACTAAATGCAAATCTTCTCTCCTGATTCTTAAATTCAAACCAGGCCTCAAAGCCCTGCCTTAGAAGTAGATCCAACCAAACAGATTACAACTTTAAAAAATTAAACACACAAGGAAATACAACATCTCAAGGGAAATCTAAAAGAAACAAGAGAAAGTAGAATGAGACAAAAAATTTTTTTAAGATTATATTTATTTATTTGAGAGAGAGAGAGAGCACGAGCAGGGGGAGGGGCAGAGGGAGAAGCAGGCCCCTGCTAACCCTGAGATCACGACCCAAGCCAAAGGCAGACTCAACCCACTGAGCCACCCGTGCATCCTGACAAATTTTAGGTATTAGACCAAATACAGGGAAAAAAAGGTTTAATGTATTTGAAAAAACATAAAGGGGGCCTGAAATTATAAGAAACAGGAGACTTCCAAAAATAAAATGGGGAGGGTGAAATGTGTGAAGGTGGTTAAAGGTACATCTTCCAGTTATAAAATAAGTCAAGGGACATCTGGGGGGCTCAGTCGGTTAAGCGTCTGCCTTCGGCTCCAGTCATGATCCTGGGGTTCTGGGGCTGAGTCCCACCTCCAGCTCCTTGCTCAGCATGGAGCCTGCTTCTCCCTCTGCCTGCCACTCCCCCTACTTGTGCTCTCTCTCTCAATCTGACAGATAAATTAATTAATTAATTAAGTCAGAATTGGGGATGTAATGTACAGCATGGACACCATGGTTAACAATGCTGTATTGTATACTTGAAAGTTGTAAAGAAAATAAAGCTTGAAAGTCCCCATCACAAGAAAAGAAATCTGTGACTACGTGTGGTGACAGAGGCAAGATACCCCATGTGGTGGTCATTTGGAAACGTACACAAATAGCAAATCAGTATCATGTTATCTAGCTGAAATTAATATCATGTTATATGCCAACTCTACCTCAACTAAAACAAACGTTTTAAGCAGATTTGAAAAAGAACTAGATATTTCTGGAATGAAAAACATGATTGAATTTTTTTTAAACTGAAATTCAATGGACAACTAAAAAAAAAAAAAAAAAACTAGACACATTGGAAGAGAAAATTAGCAACCTGGAAAGTATATCCTTTCTTAGTTTTTAATTGTCTGACCAATTCCTGAGGGAGGTGTGTTGACAGTCTCACTAGAAACAGGAAAAAAAAAAAAAAACAGAAAAAGAAAAAGAAAAGCACGCCATTCATTTAAAGCTGCTTTTTCCACAGGGACAAGCTCTCTGCAAATGCACAGAATTCAGAGTAAGAATAAAGGCTAACATTTACTGAGTCCTTACTCTGTGTCACACAAGGGGCTAGGTACATTACAAATGTGTCTCTTTTTATCTTCATGGTGACCCTATGGGATGGCTACAAATATGGAAAGACAAAGGCCTACACTGGACTCAGTAAGTGGTCTTAAATGCCTTGTTCAAGGTCACAGAACCAGTATGTGTAGAAACCAACATGTCAACTCCAAGTGTGCCTGACTCATAACCAACTTGATATTCCTGCTACAGGTCAACAGAATATAACCTACTCTCTGTTCAGTCCTTCACCTTCGTAAACCAGGTACTCTCTCTCTTTAACCAGACTGGTTAGGTTCTTTGGAGCCCTCTTCTCTACTAGGCCTCCACCTCAGGCTTCTGTGTCCATCCTTGGCTAGTCCAGTAGCAAGAATCCTGCTAAGCCAGTTTGGAGAGACTCTCTCACCCTTAATATCTGATCAGTTTCCTCATGTCCCACTCTCAATGTCTAAGCCTGTAACAGGCCCTTGGCCTGCCTACCATAAGAATCCTCTTAGACCAGTTCTAACCCTTCATGTCCCCTTATAGTAACCTCCCATTCACTGACTTTTATCACTTTGCTAATTGGCTATAAATTCCCAGCAGTCTTTGTTGTACTTGGGGTTGATTCCCATCTCTGCCCCCATGGTAATAATCCATTACAACAGTCTTGAATAAAGTCTTCCTTACCATTTTAACAAGTGTCAGAATAATTTTTTCTTTGACTATATTATAATTTCCTACTTAGTTAAGTCAAAAGGCTATGATGAAATGTGAAAGACGGAAATTGTCAAATAGAACTAAAACCATCCTGAAGATCAATTCCATTACTCTCTGTTATAGCCAAGACTATTCTGTAATAGAACTTCGTCACTTTCAAAGTCCATTGTCCTCTTGTTAGATGTTACTATGCAGGCCTAACATCAAATATTCTAAAATCCTGGCATTCGCTTTTAGGAAGAGGAAGGGCAAATTCCATGTTGCTTCCTGAAAGTTTTACCAGTGCACACCTGTGCACACATACGTACACACACACACACACACACACGCACGCACACACACACACCACAGGCCCAAACGATACAAGCAACGCATTAAAGCAGTGTTTCGGACATACTTTAAAATTCTAAAAGTTCTACATGCAAAGATGAGAAAAGCTAAAAATATTCACCCATGTAAAGAAAAGTACCTAAGGATTTCTATTATGATTTCCCCCTTGGATAAAGACATTTAAAAGTAACAGACTGTGTTTAGGGTTTGCATAATGCCCCATGAACCAAATTAGCCAATCGTTGAGACGGATTCTGAAGAGTGTGTGTGTGTGTCTGTGTGTGTGTGCGTAAAAATCTTCTATATGCTTACTTACCGGTTTCTCCAGCTGTTTTATTCTTCCCATGAGGCTTATACAGAACATACGAACATCCTTTTACATGGAAGTGGTCATTAATTTGTCTAAACCATCTGAAAATGACAAGAGAATTTGCTCATAGCAACAGTTCCATAGCACAGACGGCACTATTCCAATTCCAGAGAAATCTGGGCAGCACCCAAGTTTGGCATTTCTACCACAGGTTGGCGCCCAGCAGCTGGAAACATGGTTTTACTATCAACACACATCTACAGCATTGTTATTGTGCAGAACTAGAAATAAGGTATTGTCTCTAAGCGAGGACTTCATACCTCATAAGCGTTGTATTTCCAGTGAAAGGGCCGAACCTAATATCTTCAAATGGGGGTTGAAAGCCCAAAATATGTAAAGCTTCTTCTTGGGTAATGGGTGGAAGACTACAAAAGAAACAATGCCTTTCATTTTACAATTCCAATCATATGCAAATGTAACCTGTCTCAATGTCCATATGTCCATCTGATTCGCAAACAATTTTAGTAATACAGTTGACCCTTGAACAGCATGGGTTTAAACCCCATGGATCCACTTACATGCAGATTTTTTTTATATAAATACAACACAGTACTTTAAATGCATTTCTCTTCCTTATGATATTCTTTTTTTTTTTTTTAAGATTTTATTTATTCATTTGACAGACAGCGAGAGAGAGGGAACACAAGCCGGGGAGTGGGCGAGGAAGAAGCAGGCTTCCAGCAGAGCAGGGAGCCCGATGCAGGGCTCGATCCCAGAACCCTGGGATCAGGCCCTGAGGTGAGGGCAGACATTTAATGACTGAGCCACCCAGGTGCCCCTCTTCCTTATGATATTCTTAACATTTTTCTCTAGCTTACTTTATCATAAGAATACAGTATATAATACATACAACACACAAGATATGTGTTCATCTACTGTTTATGTTATTGATAAGGCTTGTGGTCAATAGTATGCCATGAGTCATTAAGTTTTGGGGGAGTCAAAAGTTATATGTGGATTTTAGACTGCCCTAACCCCTGTGTTGTTCAAAGATCAACTATATTTTTAATATTTATTTTGTCATAAATAATGCATGCTTATTATTTTTAGCTAAAGTCTTTTAACAAAATATAGCAATTTTTTTCTCAATTTATGAAAAACTTATTCTTAAAAATCTTCGATTACAGAAAAGCAATACCAAACAACTTCTGAATTTGGAATTTAAGGATACCAATAAATTAACATACTTACTTTCCAGCTCCCATTGTGCTATATAAAAAATTCCAACACGAAATTAATGAGGAGATACCACAAGAAGTCTTATATTGTGGTCGGCTTATGCAGTACCTGAGAAAACAAAAGACTGCTGTCTTCACTTGAATGAACACAAAATATACGTATAGAAATATAATACTCATGGCAATTAAATGTTTAGCATAATGAAAAATTCACTCATCTAAGCCAATGTAAAATCTTTACTCACTTAAGATATTTTTATATTTATTAAATGTATCATAAAGGCATAACAACAATAAACCATCCAGTTTAATAAAGTTAGCTAAGTTTAACTAACCACTAGTTAAAGTAGATGTTATCTAAACCAACGGAAAAAAAAATAGTGATTTATAAATGTAGACACCAACTACTAAAATCTCAGTGTAAGCTCCTAATTAAGCTGCATACGTGATTATTTGCAACTTCAAAAATAGTGGAGAAACAAAACAAAGCACTGTCCCCAGGTATCAATTTTTCAGATTCTTAACTCAGACTGAAAAACATCCATTTATCACCCACTATGTGCAACTAAAACCCTTGGGTGAGAAGCAATGATTTCATTGTCCTAGAGAATTTTAAAGCATAACACAGAATCCTTCCATAGCACAATTTCGTTGCACTGAGTAATCCAGACAATTTTCCAAATTGTCACGTGTCAAGAGAAGTGACTGCAGCTAATGTGAACAGAGGAGAAAATAAGCAGACTATTAGTTCAGAAAAAAAAAAAAGAAAGAAAGAAACAAAGAAACAGTACTGGCTTTCAAATTACCTTTTCCCAACTGCTTTCTTTTTTTTTTTTAGATTTTTTTTTTTTAAGGAATCTCTACACCCACCATGGGGCCCAAACCCACAACCCTGAGATGAAGAGTCACACACTCTATGGACTGAGCCAGCCAGGTGCACCTCCCAACTGCTTTCTAATGAAGATGCTAACAGTGGCCAAAACAAAAAGGAGAAATAAGTCTTAACACTAAACACAGTTTTAATCTACCTTAAAATTAATTACAAAAAGAAAAATTACAGATACACGTATGTATATTTGTATAGGTACATATAATATGCCTAATAGTGCATATACAAATCAGCGACCCTTGTATCTACAGGCTGAACTAAGACCTTTAAGGCAAAGATACAAAAGATGATCATCTTGGGGCGCCTGGGTGGCACAGCAGTTAGGCGTCTGCCTTCGGCTCAGGGCGTGATCCCGGCATTATGGGATCGGGCCCCACATCAGGCTCCTTTGCTATGAGCCTGCTTCTTCCTCTCCCACTCCCCCTGCTTGTGTTCCCTCTCTCGCTGGCTGTCTCTATCTCTGTTGAATAAATAAATAAAATCTTTAAAAAAAAAAAAAAAGATGATCATCTTAACTATATGGTCACTTAATTTAACTTCTGGTCACTTAACTATATGGTTATTATGTAGCCACATAATACATGAATTATTATGGATTGAACTACATCTCCCTTAAAAAAAAATGTTGAAGTCCTAACTACAGGTACCTATGAATACAACCTTATTTGGAAACAGGGTCTTTGCAGATGGAATCAAGTTAAGATGAGGTCACACTGGAGTAGGGGTGGGCCCTTAATCCAAGGTGACCGGTGTCCTTATAAAAAGAGAAGGACACACAGAGAGGAGAATGCCTGCCAAGCGAAGTCCCAGACACATGGGTGGGCGGGGGAACACAAACAGAGGCCAAAGTGTCGCAGCAGCAAGCCTAGGGATGTCAAGAACTGCCAACAAAGCACTGGGAGATAGGATGAAGCAAAAAATTCTACCCCACGCATTTCAAAGGGAATGTGGCCTTGCCAAAGCCTTGACTTCAGACTTCCAGCCTCCAGAACTATGAGACAGTTGCTGTTGTTTTAATCTACCCAGTTTACGGCACTTTGTTCTAGTAGCCCTGGGAAACTCACATACTCATCATCCCCCACCAAAGACTACAAACTGGTTTACATCCACAAAAGAAAAAACCAGTGAACAAATTATGAATGATTTTGTTTATATCTATTTGCAAGGCTGTTTAAAAAAGAACTCCTACCCACAGAAATGATCCTGGCTTGAGAAAGTGTTGGCATTAGAGAGCTCTCATTTCGAAGCTAACTTCCGTAAGTGCTCAGGTATTCAAAGCTCCCACCAATGTTCTGGTCAGCAACTAAATTTCCTACAAATGGACCTAGCAGTCAACATGACTCGTTTCCTACTGCTTTCCTTTCCTTTTTTTCCCCTCCAGTATCTTGGGTGGTTTACATTCCTCGTTGAAGGCTAAGAGCCATGAGTGTTGTAGTCACTGAGTTCTCACATGATTGGAAGTCTTGCTTCCCCACTCGAATGACAATGTGAATGTGACATTTGGGTGACTTTTTCTCTCCTGAGAAACATGACTCCACTGTAGCTTGGCAGCCAGTGCTGCCATGGTGAAGACCGAGACCAATGGGATAATTTCCCTTCGTACAACTGGTTTTGCACCTGGGTGCCCAGGACTCCTTGAACTTCAGTAACTCCGCTACAACATGCCTTGGTGCTCATCCATCTGTATCGATTTTCCTTTCCTGGGACACAATTTACCCTTTCAAATCTGCAGACTCTAGCCTTTCCTTATTTTGGGAACATTCCTTCCAGTTGTGTCTTCAAATTTTTTTTTTGTTCTATTTGTTCTGATCTCTTCCTCGAGAATACCAGTTGGTGCCATTAGGAGCCTCTGTCTGTTATCCTTACTTAGCTGTTCTTTTTTCTTTTTTCTTTTTTTTTTTAAGATTTTAAAGTAATCTCTAAACCCAATGTGGGGCTCAAACTCACAACCCCAAGATCAAGAGTCACACACTCCACTGACTGAGCCAGCCAGGTGCCGCAATATTTATCTGTTCTTTAATCATTTTTATGTCTTTGTTCTTTTCCATGTGAGTTTTGTGCGATTTCCTCACACTGGCTCACCACTGACTTGATTATGTTTTTCACTGGGTTGGGTTTTTTTTTTCCTTGCTTCTAATGTGGCTTTCACCTCTACAATGACTTTTTTTTTTTTTTTTGCCCTCCACTTCTTTCCAAGGGCATGTCAATTATTTCCTTCTGTTGTCATATAATCTCTTCTTTGACTTCATTTTGAGAAATTGTGTAAATAACAACTTTTTTGATATACAGGGCTTATTCTGAATTTTAATTTTACTTCCTAGACTAACTCTCCCAAAGATGTTTATGGCTTCTGCAGCTGTCCCTGTTTTTTGCAACTTTTATATACATATATCAAGTTGCTTTCTCTATGATTTTTACTCATCCTTGAATAGAGCCCATTATCACTGAAGAGTTGTCTGCTATCTTCAACTCCCCATCATCAAATCTGCCCCCCATTTTTGTTTTTTTTTTATAATTTTGGTAGAAACACAATACAGAATTTACCATCTCAACCACTTTTCAGGGTACAGCTGAGTAATGTTAGCTATATTCATATTGTTGTGGAAGAGATCTCTAGAACTTTTTCATCCTGCAAGATTGAAACTCTACACCCACTGGACAACACCCTTTATCCCCTTCCCGCAGCCTCTGACAACCACTGTTCTACTTTCCATTTTTATGAGTTTGACTACTTTACACTTCATAAAAATGGAATCTACAGTATTGATCTTTTTGTCACTGGCAACCATCATTCTACATTCTGTCTTTATGACTTTGACGACTCTTAAGTACCTTTTAAAGTGAATCACATTACTGGTCTATTGTGTCTGGCTTATTTTTTAGCATAATGTCCTCAGTGTTCATCTATGTTGTAGCATGTGTCAGAATTCCTTCTATTTTAAGGCTGAATAATATTCCATTGTAGGTATATAGCACATTTTCTTTATTCCTCTATCGATGAACACTTGGGCTGCTTCCCCCTCTTAGCTGTTGTGAATAATGCTGCAATGAACATAGTATGCAAATATCTCTTCAAGACCCTGCTTTCAATTCTTTTGGATATATACCCAGAATTGGGATTACTGGATCATACCGTGCCTTAGCACAGGCAGCTATAACAAATTACGACAGACCTGGTAGCCTCAACAACATTTATTTCTCACAGTTTTGGAGGCTGAGAAGTCCAAGATTGAGGTGCCAGCAAATCCAGTGTCTGGTGAGAAACTGCCTCCTGTTTAGCATGTGACCATCCTCTCGTTGTATCCTCACATCATGGAGCAGAGACAGAGAGGAGGAAGCAAGCTCCCTCTTCCTGTCTCTTCTTAGAGGGCACTAATCCCATTCGCGGGGGCTCCACTCTCATGACTTAATTACTTTCCAAAGGCCCCACCTCCTAATACCATCACCTTGTTGATTAGGATTTCAATGTATGAATTGTGGGGAGGCACAAACATTCGGCTCATAACATACATTCTATTTTTAACTCTTTGAGAAACTTCCATACTTTTCCATAGGGGCTGTAGCATTTTATAATTTTATATTCCTACCAACAGCGCATGAAAGCTCCAATTTCTCCACATCATTGCCAATAATTATTATTTTCTGCATTTTTGATAGTGGCCATCCTAATGGGTATGAGGTAATATCACATTGCAATTTTGATCTGTATTTCTCTGATGATTAATGATATTGAACATCTTTTTGTATGCTTGTTGGCCATTTGCATATTCTTTGGAGAAATGTCGAATCAAGCCTTTGCCCATTTTTTAATCAGGTTCTTTGATATTTTTGTTGTTGAATTGTAGGAGTTTTTACGTATTCTGGATATTAGCCCCTTATCAGATATATGATCTGCAAATATTTCTCCCATTCTATAGGAAGCCTTTTCATTGCATTGACTGTTTCCTTTGATGCACAGAAGTTTTAAGGCTTGGCATAATTCCATTTGTCTATTTTTGCTTTTATTACCTGCGCTTTTGGTGTCGTATCTCAGATATCATTGTTAAATCCAATGTCATGAAATTTCCCCCTATGTTTTCTCTAGGAGTTTTATAGTTTTAGATCTTTACATTTATATCTTTAATCTATCTTGAGTTCATTTTTGTGTATGGTGAAAAGTAAGGGTCAAGTTCATTCTTTTGCAGGTGGATATCCACTTTTCCCAGCACCATTTGCTGAAGACACTGTCTTTCCTCTATTCTGTGGTCTTGGCACCCTTACTGAAGATTGTTTGCCCATTTGCATGAGTGTTTATTTCTGGTCTTTCTATTTTGACCCATTTGTCTTCATATCTGTCTTTATGCCAGGACCACACTGTTTTGATCATGTAGCTCTGTAATGTTTTGAAATCAGGAAATGTGTGGCCTCTGTTCCACTCTTGCCATCACTCCATTCCCAGCAATTCACTAGAGGCACTGTCCTTGGCTGGAAATGAGGGGGTAAGATAACGGAGTGGCAATCAGCTCAGCAGGAGGTCTCCTTCCACAGTCCCTACCTGCATTTCTGTAGTGCTGGACTGGATGCCCACCAAGGACTCCAATGTTTCTCCACCGATGCAGCTGCTCACACCCCTGGATCTAACCAAAGGGTCACCAGATGGCTTCAGGACTGCCACACAAACATTAGGAACTGCGCTGTCTGAGGCCCACAGTAGTCTGTGCAGCCTTTAGTGTCCTCTCTCTCTATTGGTCCAGAATGCACAGGATTTGAGAAGCTTGAATTAAAACCTATGGTTTAGGGATGTTGCTATTTCTTTGTTTGAGGGAAAATGGTTTTTCCCTATTTTTTTAAATTTTCTTCTTATTGTTTCCATGGGTTTGAGGTATAGGGGCCAAGGGCAGGCCACCCCACGATGGGCCACTTTGGCATGAACATTATTTTGAGTTAAAAGCAATCCAAACCCAGCAGATTCGAAAAAAGCTCTTTACCTCCCCCTCAACTGCCTGCTTTACCAGGAAGAGAGCTACTGACAGAGACTCCCCTTTACCTAAGAAACTTATCTGCATAATGGGGCAAACTTTGTTTTTCAAAACATCTCCTTTCACCTTCCTGCTAATGGCCTTCCTCCCCTTTGTATCCTCAGACTCCTATCCCTCTCCTTAGCTCACATAAGCTTCATGTTACCTCATTGTCTTTGGAACTTCCATGTCTTTGTGGATTCCCTAAATGTACATTATTAAATTTTATTTTCTCCTGTTAATCTGTCTCATGTCAATTTGATTCTAAGTCCAGCTAGAAGAACCTTGAAGGGCAGGGGAGATCTACCTCCCCGACAGAGAGAAGGAATGGAGTAAAAAGACCTTATTCTGTCATATTTAAATCTCTCCCTTCCATCTTAAACACCTCTTCACAAAGCCTTAAGTCAACCCTAGGCACCCTTCAGATTGTCCCTATTTCTTCAACAGTCTAAACTTGTTTTACTGGTCTTGCTCATGACCAGCCTACAACTTTAACTGACTTTCTACTATTTCTTATGGGTGTTTCCACTCCAGCCCTAATCTTGTAATATTCTCAGTGGGAAATGAACTCCCATTCCTGGTAATTTTTCCCCTCAGGTTATTTCTCCCATCTATCTTTCCTCATCCAGGCCTTTATAGCTTCACATGTTATACTATTAAAATACAATTATGCAAATTTGTTGTTAAAACATATCTTAAATCTAAGGGATTAGAAGCAAAAATGGGCAAAGCCTTTCTCTAAACTAACATCACTGTTTTTGATTCTAGGGTCTTTCTCCAACACACCCTCTATACTTATTACTATCAGTTTATCTTTGTAAAATATTCTTTTGTTAAGAAATCATCAATGACTTCTTTCTACGTCAGAAGAAAAAAAAGCTAAATCCTTAGCCTTGTATCCAAGATAGAGATCATGACAGGTGTTACAAAGAAAGAATACAAACTTTGGAGTCTGGCTCTCTTCAGTTTCAATACAAAATCTACTTACTCACCATGTGATGTTGGGCAAGTTTCTTAGCTTCTCTGAGCTTCCCTCCAGACAAGCTTGTCTAATCTTCATTACCAACAAGCAAGAAACTTTCCTACCACCCATTCAAAGACCTCTGGACCCTCTATCCCCTCGGATTTCTTCTCTTAAGACCTAGCTCCTCAGGGAAGCCTCGCATAAGGCTGAGCTCCTCATTACCTCCTCTCATGTTGGTAATTTATTCATACCCATCATCTGACAAATTGCCTGAGATATTTTATATTTTTCTGCTTAGTTCCCATTTCTCACCTAGGTTTTAAACCTTGAGAAAAAAAAGACCATGTTTTATGCATCTCTATATTCTCAATCCACAGTAAAGGGTCCAATATTTATTAAATAAGTGATAAAATCTAATATTTTTTAAGCCTCATACAAATAATTTCTAAAACCTCAAATCATAGACTAGTAATATTTAAAAGCTGTCATTAATTAAACATTTTTTTCTTTAGAATAAGAACTGTATTCTAAGGAAACCAAATAGCCCAGCTGATGAGTGAAATTTCTTCTTATTAGAACAATATCAGCTAATAAAAGGAAAAGAAATGATAGCAATTTGAAATATCATCATTTTGCAACAAGGATTCAGACAACAATTATCAATAGGTTTGGCTAAAACCAGTAGGCGAAAAGTTGATGGAGACAGGATATTAGCCTGATGCCACTGTCACCCCACTGATTACATGATGGTTGCAGAAGGGGAACAAAAAACCTGGGCAATGTGGACTAGGCTGTCACCACCGAAATCCAGTGATCATTTAAAATCTAATACCGGATGACCAGACGCTATGTGCCTTCTGATGTGATGCGATACGGAGGACACAGGAGCACACTTAGGCAGTATCCTTGCCTAAAATGTTCAACCAGAATCTAAACCAAGTCTTTATGTCTAATTTCCAGCTTTCAGGAAATAGCGAGGTTATAGAAATAATTTAGACAACTATCAAAGGAAAAAATTAGACAAATCCAAAAGGTACTACCCTCTACAAGATATCTGGCCAAGTCTCTTTAAGAAGTCAATCTCCTAGGATTAAAAAAACAAAACAAAGGAAAAAAAACAGTGAGAGAAGTGAGATAAAGACCGTTCTAGATTAAGAGAGGCATATAGGCCACAGCAAGCAAACACAAGGTGTGGCTCATGGTTGGGTCCCACTATGAACAACCAAGCGGGAAGACACTTCAGAAAAATCTGGGAAATCTAAATTTAGCCTGTCAATCAGATACTATGGAAATATTGTTAATTTTATTAAGTACGGTACGACAATGGTATTGTGTGATTAAGGAAAAAAGTCAATTTTAAGAGATTACCATCTTCTGAGATCTAATACTTTCCGCTGCTTAATATCTTCAAGAGGGGAATACTGAGGCCACTCCCTTTGATGTCTTCCTTTTTTATCTGAAGTTTTTTTCTTGGAAATTTGCTTCTTTACATTGCCTAGAGCACAAGAATATAAAATAAGCAAAATGCTCAAGATGAAACGAACTACCATGGCAATACAACTAATTATGTAACAAAACTAAAAAGCAATGCCACTAGTTCTCAAAATACTTGCAAACATATTGAAGAAATACATGTGTCTTCAAGAATACTCCCCTGGCTTAAAGGGAGAGAATAAAAACAAGTTTAAGCAACCACGAGTGTTAGTTCATATCAGATTCTTATATTCCAATTCCTGATCTAGTTGCTTAGCTAATAAAAGACTCAATCACAAAATCTTTGGTTTAGAAAATCAAATTACCAACAGTAAAATATTTAACAAGGCCACTTTCCAAAAATGAATCCTTTCTACAAAACAATAAAAACACATTAATGCAACTCGGTTAAGAAAGTAAAAGCACTAGATCCAATAACACAATGATGTGACATTTAAAAATATCTCCAGGCCTTGCAGAGGCCACAAAATGAATTAAGAATGATGCGCACACGAACATTATTAAAATGCAACTTTAGCACCAGAAACTGGAATGGAAAACAAAGTCTCCTTTCTCTGTGTGTGTGTGTGTGTGTGTGTGTGTGTGTGCGCGCGCACGCACACTTACGGGTAAATGCACACACACACGCACAGCTACACACACACACCAATCTCTCCAAAGACACATAAGGCAATTAATAGTAGTTACCTAAGGGGGAGGGGAATTGGAAGCTAGACAAAAAGAAGACAAAAATGAAATGAGACCTTGCACTGTTTAATTTTTACACTTTTTATTTCTGAATAATGCTAATGGATTACTCAAGTGAAAATTATTTAATTAAAATCTTAACTATAGAGAACAAACTGATGGTCACCAGAAGGGATGGGTGAGTTAGGTGATGGGGATTACGGAGTGCACTTGTGGTGAGTACCGGGGTATGTATGGAAGTACTGAATCACTATATTGTACATCTGAAACTAATATAACACTGTAGGTTAACTAATAAATCTAAATAAAAACCTTGAAATACATGTTAATAAATACCATTCAAGTTTCATGTTACTAAAATAGCATTAACATTTCAGACAGCTGTGCGCAAATACTTATGACTTTTCACATATACTAGATTTTCAATGAAATAATCAAATCAGTTATAAAAGCCAAATAAAAGCTAATGTTTTATTTTCATGAGTTATGCATAATTATAAAACATAGATTATATAGATATATGCCTAGAAAACAGACATGGAAAAGGGCTTGTTTCATTCATTCAAGATGCTCTATAATAAAACCCAAACCAGCTGGAACTCAGAAAGTCTTGTGACACAGGGGATTTCTCTGATTTTTGTAAGATGTCATAATGACATCTGGGAAACAAACTGAGGGTTTCAGAGGGAATGGGGGTGGGGGAATAGGATAGGCCGGTGATGGGTATTAAGGACGGCACATATTGCATGGTGCCCTGGGTGTTACACACAAACAATGAATCATGGAACATTACATCAAAAACTAGGGATGTACTGTATGATGACTAACAAAACATAATAAAAAGTTATTATTAAAAAAATGAATTTAAGTAAACTAAAAAAAAAAAAAAAGATGTCATAATGACAAACACTGCAATATCCAGAAACAAGCTTTTCCCCATTCCCTCTAGCTATTCTCTTTAAGTCTTCACAGAGAACAAAAAATTTCTACAGAGCTGAAAAACCACTGGCAAACATGAGTTAAGTCTCATTCTGAAAAGTTTCTTTTCACTGATAAAATAGATCTTAGAGAGTAAGAAGATGGGAAAACTACTTTCCAATGTTTTTTCCCATGTCTTCACTGTCCAATAATGCTTTAATGCCCTACATAGAGGCAAATGAAGCATGGTAATCTGTGACCCCAGCAGCCCCCAGAGTGGTCTGGACCCGCATACTTCCTCTAAGGCTTACCTGAGCCTACCCTCGGTCCCCTTCTACTTTACACCCAGGAGCCCCCTGGGCTAAATAAATGTGCGTTCCAAATGTGCACCCTTCATGAAATCCCCACACAAGGAGAGCTGGTCCCATAGGCAAAATTCCATTCAGTTCAAGAGAGGAAAGCTCTGGCAAAGTGGAAACTAAGTTTGAGAGGGGAACATAACAGATCAACACCTAAACCCTCTGTCTCCCCAACTCATCAACTCCAGGAACCTTTCCCCACCTTCCCTTGTCATTGTCATATTCCTTCTTCCATTCCTCACCCTACCCCTAACACACCCATCTAGCCCCAACACCAAAGAAATATACATACATACACGCCTACCTCTACTCACCACACTGTCTTTTAGAGAAAGGTCTGAGGATGGCAAATATAAGTAGAATATCTGCCATCTTTTTGACTTGAGGAACCATGGGACAGAGTTTTGGGTAATCATTGTCACTGGAAAGTGAGGTGGGTGGGGAACCCAGAAATAAGACAGCCAGAAAAGGGGAGACTCAAATTTTATGTATATATTTGACCCAAATCTTAGGCTGATCCTTGAATCATGCATGCACAGAGCCGACCCCAAACAGCACAGCTAAGGCTTAAAAAATTGGACAGATATTTGAAATGTCCTGCAGAGACAAAATTTGCAATTTTAAAAGTCAAACCAAATTCATTGACGCTAAAATTAAAAACAAATGAAAAACTTAAAACATTCTTTGGAGGAATACACCAGAATCCAAAATCACCACAACATTTCCAATACCTCGGATACAACCCCAAATTACTGAACATGTAAGGAAACTGAAAAATGTGACACCTTCTCCAGGAAAAAATAAAAATAAGACCAACTCTGAGATGACCCAGCTCTTAAAACCGGCAGATAAGGATTTTAAAGTGGATATTATAACTACGATTTATGAGATAGATACAACCTTCCAGGAATGAATGAAAAGACAGCAAATCCAAGATAGGAAACAAAAACTATTTTAAAAGTGTAAATTTCAGAACTAAAAGATACAATACCTGAAACGAGTAATTCATTGAATATGCTTAAAAGCGATCTTTAAGAGATGTATTCTATTTCTTTTTTCAGTTATAAAATTTTCATCAAGATGAAGATGAATCACGTCTTTTCCTTTTGGAGTGTAGTTGACACATAATGGTACATTAGTTTCGGGTGCACAACGTAGTGATACAACAATTTTAGATGTTATGCTCATCTCAAAACTAGCTACCATCTGTCCCTATACAACACAATTACAGAATCTCTGGCTATATTCCCTCTGCTGTATCTTTTATTCCCATGAGGTTTCATTCCATAACTGGAAACTATATCTCTCACTCCCCTTCAGACCCATGTTGCCCGTCCCCTCACCCCCGCCCCAGGCAACCATCAGTTTGTTCTCTGTATATATAGGTCTGATTCTCTTTTTGTTTGTTTGTTTATTCATTAGTTTGGAATTTTAGATTCCACGTATAAGTGAAATCATATGGTATTTGCCTATCCCTGTCTGACTTATTCACTTAGTACAATGCCCTCTAAGTCCATCCATGTTGTGCCAAATGGCAAAATCTCATCATTTTTTATGGTTCAGTAGGAGAGATGGATTTTAAATATAAAAAGATACAAGTTGAAAATAAATGGATAGAAAAGGATATGCCACACAAACACTAGTCAAAAGAACACCGGTGTAGCCAGATGAACATCAAAGTCACGTTCAGAACAAGAAATATTACAAGGAATAATGAGGGACACTTCATAAGGATAAAAAGGTCAATGCAACAAGAGGAAATTAAAATCATAATTGTGTGTGCACCTAATAATAGCGTTTCAAATTGCACAGAAGCAAAAATCAACAGAATTAAATGCAGAAAAGAGAGCAATCATAGTTGATTTTTAACACCCCATTTTCGGCAATGGATAGAGCAAGACAAAAATTAAGTAGCAACATAGAAGATGTGACCAACACTCTCCAACACTTTGACCCAATAAATATTTATAGAACACTACAGCCAAAAACTACACAACGGGCAGGCATTCTTTCCAAATGCACATGGTACATTCACCAACATGGACTGTATAATGGGTTCCAAAACAAGTCTCAGCCCATTCTAAAAGACTGAGATCATACGTGCTCTGTCCACAATGGATGAAATTCAAGATCAATATTTAGCAAAAGCCCCAAAATATTTGGAAATGAAGCAGCACAGTTCTAAACAGTAATGCATATATCAAAGTAGAAATCACAAGGGAAATTAGAAAATACTTCACACTAAATGATAATAAAAATAAAGTGTATCAACAGTCGTGGGCTGTGGCCAAAACAGAACTCAGAGAGCAATTTAAAGCACTAAATGCTCATAGGAGAAGTCTTGAATCAAAAAGTTGAAGAACAAAGTAAACCCAAAGTAAGTAGAAGGAAGAAAATAATAAGCAAAAATCAGCAGAATAGCAAACAAACAATTGAGAAAATTAACAAAGCTAAAAGTTGGTTATTTGAAAAGATGAACAAAACTGATAGCGCCCTGGACAGAAAAAAAAAAAAAGAGAGAGAGAGAGAGAGAGAAAATTCATGACCAGTATCAGGAATGAAAGAGGAGTTATTACTGAAGACCCTGCAGGTATTAGAAGGATAAAGAGGACTATTAGAAATAACTTTAGGGCAACAAAACCGACCACTTAGATAAAACGGACAAACTAAAATTTGACAGAGTTAATGGGAATCAAGACAACTCCATAATCACCATTAGAGATTTTTAATACCCCTCTGAAAAGCCCTCAGAAAACAGGAGAGATCACTTCCCAACCTGTCTTAGGAGACCTGCACAGCCCTAATGCCAACATGTGAAAAAGATACTACCAAAAAATTATAGACCAGTCACCCATAAAAAATAGACACAGAGTGAAACCTCCCAACATGCCGAGAATTACAAATTTACGTGTTCTGTGAAGCAAGTTGAACTGGCAAATGCACAAGTATGGCGGTTTTACAAAACGGTCAAAGATGCCTAGATCCTAGTTCTACCTCTTACTAGCTATCAACCTTCCACAAGCAACTTATCCCCTCTGAGCCTCAATTTCTTTACCTATAAAATGAGCATAAGAATACCTACCACATAAAAATCCTGTATTACTTTGCGTTCAAAAGAAGGAAGTGAAAAGCAGTAGCTTCTGACACGGGGCCACCGCACTGCAATTGTGAGGCTGTGTTCTGCACCCGAGGTGAACAGCACCCTCTTAAATTGTGCAGTACACGACCTACTCAGTGGTACCTGGAGACCCTTTGGCTGCTCAAACATTTTAACAAGAAAAAGCCACAATGTTATATGATAGAAAAGAAAAACAAACATTTAATTGGAAAAGATGAATTTATGTCTCTGCAAAACTACAGAACAGTGGTATATTATTCTAGCAACTTCATTAACCATTTCTAAGCTACCATATACTTATCTGCAATACCTGTATTTTACAGCATTCTTAGATTTTTCAAAGCTCTCAAAATGCACAGGCTATGTGTGAAGTTTCCGATGGTAACCCATTCATGAACTAAATGTCCTCTGCCCAAAGTTATTTTTTAACTACAGTGACAGACAACACGACAACAATGTTCCTTGTTCATCATTATAAAAGGAAACCGTGTTTAATGGCAAGCTTAAACAAGATTTATTGTTTTCTGATTATTTTCACATGTGAAATTCAAGCCTCCTTCCTTACCTGATTTGTGTTTCAAATTTGTGGTCACCCCATCAAATTCAGATTTATCGATTTCCCATGCGAGAGGTAGCTTGCCCAGGCTATTGGATAAGTTTTCCAAGCTGTTTTCTTCATTGTAAATGATTTCTGATGTACTCGTTGGGATGCCAATGTATCTTGATGGATTATTTCCAGCAGATAAAGTACTATCAGGGAGGCAAGAAGAGTGGGTTGAATTTGGAGTTTTATAGATTGAGGTTGCCTGGTTGAGAAAGGCATAGTCTGAACAGATGGCATAAATTTTCTCCCGAGTGTGGGTCACCGGACAGCTCCACGGATAATGACCATCTCCTTTGGGACCCAAGGGTGCCCCTGAGGCACGAGCGCAGAAAGACTGGACAGCACCTTGTAGATTCTCTTCAGGAGACTTTCTCTCGGATTTGTGCTCACCATTTCCAGAATCATTTGCCCTTTCTGCTTCTGCAATGTTAGGCATTGAATGCAACTATAAAAATTCTGTTACGAAGGAGAAGTTGCAACTCTTTCTATGACTTGAAAACCAACTGTGACAATTGTTCACAGCATTCTACAGAAACTTGAAAGCTGCAGGATGGGCTCCTAAGAAAAGAGGGAGGAGAAAGAAACATCAACAATCCACCAGACACTACAAAGGCACTAAAAAATGAATCAAGCGTTTCACGTGCCTTCATTCAATATATATTTATTTTACAACTACTATAGGCCTACAGCCACAATCACTGGCCATGTGTCTTATTAAAAAATTATTTTACAATAATGCTTTATAGTAACAAAAAAGAATTCAATTAAAAAAATGGGCAAAATATCTGAATAGTCATTTCCCCAAAGACAGTGTAGAAATGGCCAATAAACACACGAAAAGATGCTCAACATCATTAATCATCATGGAAATGCAAATCAAAACCACAAGATACTATGTCACACCCAGCAGGATGGTTCTAATCAAAAATACAGCTAATAAAAAGGACCGTTGAGGATGTGGAAAAACTGGAACCCTCATACCCTTCTGATGGAAATGCAAAATGGTCCAGTCACTTTGGAAAACAGTTCCTCAAACATGCACAGCTGCCATATGATCAAGCAATTTCACTCAAGGTATACATCTAAGAGGAATGAAGCATATATCCACACAAATGTTCATAGCAGCATTATTTATAATAGCCAAAAAGGAGAAACAATCCATTAGTTGATGAATGGATAAATAAAATAAATAAAATGCAGTATATCCATTCAATGGGGTATTTTGGGGCAATAATAATAAATGAAGCCCTGACCCATGCTACAACATGAATGAGCCTTGAAAGCTTTATGCTAAATGAATAAAGCCAGTCATGACAGAGCCTAATAGTGTATGATTCCATTTATATGAAATGTAAAATAGGCAAGTCTCTAGTAACAGAAATTAGATTAATGGGTTACCTAAGGCTGGGAGGGAGGAGGAGGTTGGGGATAATGGGGTTTCTTTTTGGAGTAATAAACGTATTTTATAATTGATTGAGGTGATGAAAGCACAACTTTGTGAATATACTAAAAGCTACTGAATTGGACATTTTAAACAGGTGAATTGTATGGTGTGTGAATTTCATCTCAACAAAGCTGTGCATTCATCACCAGAATCAATTATAGTTAGTAGTCACTAACTTCTGATCAGTCTCAGGAAAAACCGATTTTCAAGTCTACACCAATTCCTTTGGAGAAGAACACAGAGAACAGCTCAAAAAGCAACCAAGGGCATTTGAGGAAGGTGAAGATTTAGACAAAAGCAAGACCTTGATGAGTCACCCCACTACAGGTGGGAGAGGAGGGTCCTCGTTGCAGGTGCTGGGCTGAGTGTGTCCACTTCTCAGGGCTCTAGAGACGTGGCTCGAGAGACACAACCCACCCCGGGTGACCAGTTTGATCTTCACTAGTTAATATCTCTGCCCATTCACTTATTTAAAAAACTAGAAATGAGAATAATTTTCATAAGTTACCGAAAAATGATTCTACAAAACCCATCATACAAATACTGAATGACAAAAACCACTATGGCAATAAGAAATAACAGAAGACTGATGGCCGCAAGAGCCATGATCGCTCAAGTCTGTGAGGAGAAACCAGTAAAGGTAATGCCTGTCCTTCATGTAATTTCAGGCAACAGAGCTCACTACAAGGAGGACTCCACATATCCTAGAAAAGATTCCACTTTCTTTATTTTTAAGGAATGCTTTCCCTCAATTCAAACCTTCAGGTAGTAATTTTTCTAGTAATGGGTGCAGAGTTTAGAGTTCTTTGCAGGAAGGTCGGTTTGGCTAGAGCTTCACCACCGAAGACGGAAACTCCCATTGGTATTATTTCGGAACCTTTTTAAGAAATCCTAGGACTGCTTGTAGCGGATCTCTAGACCGGAAGCTTTTATGCCTTCTCCTTCTTCCTCATCTCCTGGCGTCATGGTGACGTTGGAGGAAGATGCAAAGAGAAGGTCAGTGCCTCAGGTCACACAGACCAAACTGGGCTTTTCTGAGGAGTCGGTTTCTCCGACTCTTAACAGAGGAACCTCACAGAGAATTTTCTACTGATCTGTGACCCTCGTGTCTTTCTCTAAGAGTCAGCGTGGTGGGCAGGGGTAGGTGTTATTTGTGGCGTTGGGGCTGTATGGGTGGGTTGTGGTAGGTGAGGCGTGAAAAAGAGCACAGGTCCCGGTAAGGGGTGGTGACCCAAGGGTGCTGGAGTCAGTCTAGGGGTGGGGGAGGGGAGGGGGTAGAGGAGGGAGAGAGAAATGCTCCAGGCACTACCCTTATCTCTTCAGCTCAAGCTTAGCTTCTACTCGCCAGAGCTTCCTTCCTCAGATTTAATGGAATTGTGCCCACGGCCCAACTTCTGTGCGGCAGAGTAGGGATGAAGGATGCTTGATTTGGAACACAGATAGAATATGCTTATCAAAAACAAAGGCAAAAGGAAATGAGTGCATTTGAGCAAAAAAAAAAAAAGGTAGGGCTGAGCTTTCTGGAAGCTAAAGACAAGAAAGAACATAGTACTTGGCTAATAAAAAGTTTAACAGCCTCGTTTTGTTTGTGTTTGGAGTTTGTTTGCTTTTAAATAACGGTCACTGAACAAGAAGGATCTCTTTGGTTGCGCTTCAAAAAAAAAGTGAAGATCGTCAACGGAAGGACATATTTTATATTGATTGTCAATAAAAGCCAACAGTGGTCTAAAAACGTCCTCATTTGAACCTTGTTTATGGAATTTTTCTTTCAAAAATAGTGTGATATTTCTAGGTTTTTATCAGAGAAGTAAAACAAATGATAGAAAAATATTGTGAAATACCAAGATATTATACAGAAAATGACAATTATCCAAATCCCATGACCCAAACACTGCTGGAGTTTCTTTCCTTCTTCTCTGTCAGATGCATGTCTGTTCTCCCCGTGTCAATGGGAGCCCTTGGGGCTAAGGGTGCTAGTTACTATCACGTCCCCAGGCTTTCCCACAAGTGTACTGAGTGCAAGTTATTACTGATAACAGAATCATTAGAGACAGCAATTACTGTATTATGTTGGAATTGTAGCCTCAAGAAATACTGAGATACAGAGGAGCAGTTTGTCCCTCCACTAAACAGCCTGCAGCTCCCACGTTTTGTCCCATCTTGTATCTCCTTTTGTTCCTATTTTTGCAAACCATTCCCAATTCCATCCCCACTCCTAGCACTGGGACCACCACCAACACCAGCCGGGCCCTGGGGTTGACATTTCAAATCTGGCCTGTGCAGAGATATTAGGAAATAAAGCTTGGACAAATGAATGATAATTTAACTCCCCTTCCTAAAACCTTCTGCTCTTAGAAAAAAGCCAACTCCTTGTCTGGCCCCGTGATCTACTTAACTCCACCTCATCTCTCTTCCCCCTTCCTACTCACCCTCCTGTATTTGGTTAATTCCCATTTGTACTGCCCATATCCTTCAATGTCACTTTGGGGGGATTCTTTCTTTGCTCCCCAAACTAGGCTAGGTCACGCTGTACATACTCAGTACCTTTCTTTCACAAGGCTTGCCAGGGTTATCCTCACAGATGGGCATTTGTGAAAGTCTCATTAACAAATGGTTACTTTTAAGTGCCTACATCATTCCAGGCATTATTTTAAGTCCCGGATTAGGAGCCTAGATTCCAGGAGGATTTACTAGGAGAGGCTTTAGGAATCAGGATCTGGACTTTCAGCCAAGAGGACTCTTTTTCTCCTCCCTGGTTCTCATCTGTGAGAACTGAGTTTCCAGACAGGCGATGCTGTATTAAGACTTTACAAAGATTGATTGCAGGACCTAAGGCTCAATTTAAGGATGTATTCTTACGACCACAGCACAAGCAACAGAAGTACTGTTTAACTGTGAGTGAACAACATTTTATAAAATGCGCCGCTAGAGTAACGATTTTTAAAAGTCACTGGAACGAATTGTTCTGTAAAATAAACATTCCATTTTTTAAGGTCAATATTCATCGCCTAGCCTACATTCTTTTTGCGTTGTATTTTCAATCCGTATTTTTAAATATCACGTTTGCTTAGGGAACGAAGATCTTAAGAAGTGTCTTCAGCAAAGGCTCCCCCATAGGACAACGATTATGATCTCTATTCTGTATGGAAGGCCACGGAGACGCAGGAGCCTGGAAGTGGCTTACTGACGGTGAAATACGCGCCCCAGGGCTGGGCCAGACCCGCTAAGCCCCAGCGGGTCAGCTCTCGGTCCTTCTCCCGGGTGTCCGCCCCCCGCGCTCCGGGGCCCCTCGCCGGGTCAGACCCGAGCCCCTCCCCCGGCTGAGGCCGCCGGCCTACGAAGGATACCAGGTTCTCCCGCGCGCCGCGGCAGCGTTCAACCCAGGCTCGCGGGCGGGCGAGCAGAGCTCCCCCCGTCCTACTCTGCGAAGCTCGCGGCGCCGCCGGGCTCAGAAGCCGCCGGGACCGAGGCGACAGTCTCGCAGGCCGATCCCCGCCGCGCCGAGCCGATGTGTGGTGAGGAGCGGAGGAGTGAGGCCGCGCTCTCTGCGTGCACGGCTCCCGCGGCCTCCACCGCCCAGGAGCGCTCCCCGGGGCCGGGCGTCCCCCGGTCCCAGTCCCCCGCAGCGAGGCCTCCGGACCCCTCCGTCCCCCTCCCTCCCAGGCCGGAAGCCAGAGTTGGCCGCTAGAGGGAGCGGGCGGAGGCTGGTGGAGTGACCACCTCCAAATAGCCCGGGGCTGGGGGACGCTCCCTGCGCCCGAGGCTCGAGGGCGGGTGGGACGCGGGCAGTTACTGCCCCCGGGCCAAGGAGGAGCGGCCGATTCGAGCTTTGAATGCACCAGTTGAGGTCAATACTCACGACAATTGCAAAAAATAGAAAACAGAAAAGCCCCTCCTGGGCCTCCACCCAGGGCAGCTTTGGCCAGCGGAGCCACCCGGCCCCTCTGGGTTTTCGGGGCAGCTGGCAAGGGTCCAAAGATTAGAGGGAGGGAGAGCAGGAGGCTCTGGGTCCAATTCCGGAGCTGACCGTGACCCCTCCTGGCGACCATCTGGCCGCGGAGCGGTTAAACGGGGAAGAAGGGACGGCCACCGCACGCTCCGGGCCAGGCCCTGCCTTGCGTGGCGCGGACACCCGCGCTGGGCAGGAGCCACCAGTATCCACGCTGGCATCTCCAAATCAGGCTTTGTTCCCGAGAGCACTCGTGCCTTGTCTCACTAACACTTCCTCCATCTTGCGGACCAGCTCTTCACCCCACTTTTTCCCGGGAGGAGGACGGGTACGGATGCGGCGGCCTCCACTCAGACGGCCCCGGGGCTCGGGAGAGGCGGTGGCCCCTGGCCACCCAGGCAGCATAGGCAGCGTCCCTAGCGGGCGGGCGGCAGCAGGCCCGGCCGGCGGCGCGCGGATGCCAGGTGGAGGGCCCCGCGCCCTGGGCGCACCGTAGCGGGCCGCCACCCCCCCACCTACCCACAGCCTCGGATACCTCTGGCCTGTCCGGCGGGGTCGATTCGCTGCGGCCGCCGCAGAGCGGGCACCGGACCCGGATCACAGCTTCCCGCGCGCGGCCCGCGACGCGTCTCCGGTTACCCTGGGGCCGGCGTCTCTCGTCCCATTGGAGCGCGCGGGGACAGCGCCCTGGACGGCTGTGCCCGGCGACCAGTTGTCAGATACCATTGACAACACCTTCCTTTCAACGTTTTATACCTGCCCTCTGCACGTGAGAAGGATATGGTGACAATTTTTTTTTTAAATCTTAGCTGTGTCCCCGCATGCCACTCTATTTGGGCATCTAGTATATAACTGTTCTCTCAGAGCGGTGACCGCCAAGTAAATAAATGAGTGAGAGGTGGTAAAACCCGGCAGGATTTCCGCTAGTCCTGTCGCGAACTACATGTCCCAGGAAGCCTTTGAGCACGGACGCCACGGCGCCATCCACTCGGAAAAGGCCTTACTCAGCCCGGCCGCCACCCGGGCCAATCCCCTCGCCCAGCACCTTGGGCTGGAACCTGAGACCGATTCGCCCCCAATGATGCTCCAGTTGCAGGAGCAACATAAGTTTATCTTTGTCCCGAGAAAGAGGAGTAGCGTGGTTCCTGCTCGATTGAGCAAAACGACTGGCATCGTTCAGCTGGGAAAGCCAGCGCTCCGCCTGTGGTTTTCCTGGGGGAAAAGTGGAGACCCGCGCGCCTGCCCTGCACAGCAAGGGACACCTTTTGGAGTCGTGTTTGCTGCTGTGATCCGCCAACTTGCCCCTGCCCAAGGCGCGGCTGGTTCCGACCACCTCTTACACTTCGTTTATCCGTGGATCATTTTGAGAGTCGGTCTTGTAAATGTTCAGCATTTTGTTGCTTTACTGCTTCTTTCTGGGGACAGTGCCAGCACTTGCCGAGACCGGCGGAGAGAGGCGACTGAGTCCAGAGAAGAGCGAAGTATGGGGACCCGGGCTAAAGGCAGCTGTCGTCCTTCCCGCACGCTATTTCTACATTCAGGCGGTGGATACATCAGGAAATAAGTAAGTCGAGAAACGGCTCCCTAACTCTTTTGGAATGCAGTTAAAATGTACTGTTTCTCCCTTTAAGTTTTATCCGCCCAAGAACTCGTTTTTTCCACAGCAGTTGAAATTCCAGGATATTTGGATGCTACCCACATCTGGTTGTAACAGTCTTTCCCCATTCCAATCAATTTTTCTCCTTAGAAATAATTCCAGATTAGCTCTTCTTCTGGCTATTTTTTTTTAAGATTTTATTTATTTATTTATTTATTTGACAGAGATAGAGACAGCCAGAGAGAGAGGGAACACAAGCAGGGGGAATGGGAGAGGACGAAATAGGCTTCCAGCGGTGGAGCCTGATGTGGGGCTCAAACCCAGAATGCCGGGATCACGCCCTGAACCGAAGGCAGAAGCTTAACAACTGAGCCACTCAGGCGCCCTTCTTCTGGCTATTTTGATAGGAACTCAACACAGGATTGGAGAGACAAAGCCCCTGCACTTTGCTGGAAGTACTATTTCCGCCTACTTTTGCATAAGCTGTTGTAAGGAATGTAAACCCAGTTATTAAAAACTTGGTTGGTTCATCTTTCTCTGGTGTTGCTCTCTGTTTTCAGGGAGACATCTGCAGGTAAGCATGTTTTGAAACTCAGAAAGAAAAATGAAGCACTATTTGAAACTTTACAGTTGGGAGGGAAAGTATCAAAGTGTGAATCTCCTAAGGGTTTGTAACGAACATTATTTCATTCCATTGAATTCCAACAATTAAAATGGTAACGAAACTTAGTTTAAGAATTAATATAATCCTGAAATGATTGTCTTTTTTTATTGGTAGATGCTGACCATGTATATTTTGTAGGAAAAAAAAAAATCTTGGGTATTTTAAGAAAAACTTCCAAGAAGTTTTCCAAAGTGGGGGGGGGGGCGCGTTATCAATTTTGTCACTTGGTTATAACAATTGGGGGAACTAAATACCATCTTAAAAATCTTCATAGCAGGGTGCCTGGGTGGCTGAGTTGGTTAAGTGTCTGCCTTTGGCTCAGGTCCTGATCCCAGAGTCCTGGGATCGAGCCCCGCATCAGGCTCCCTGCTCAGCTTCTCCCACTCCTGCTCCCCCTGATTGTACTCTCTCTTTCTCTGTTAAATAAATAAATAAAATCTTAAAAAAAAAAAAAAGTGTCTGCCTTCAGCTCAGGTCATGATCCTGTCCTGAAATCAAGTACCAACATCGGGCTCCTTGCTCAGTGGGGAGTCTGCTTCTCCCTCTGCCTGCCACTCCCCCTGCCTGTGTTCTGACAAATAAAATCTTTTAAAAAAAAAAATCATTATAGAGAGAGAGCACTCACTTAAAAAAGAAAAAAAAAAGACTTTTTTACAGTGTCACTTAGATGATACACAACCTACTGGCTTTTGCCCACGGCTGAACATGATTTATAATACTGCTCTTTAAAGAATGATTGAGAGAAATTTTTCAAAAAGTCATTATCTTTAGAGGCAAATTTCTAGGTGCATGAAATAAATAGTAGGTTGTTAAGAATATTTTTATATATAGAATGCATAAGTGGGTTCTATGTTTATGTAAATATGTAGTCTTTACATATTCCCTTGCAATTTTCTAATGAAATGTTTATATTATTGTGGAGATTTGTCATCCTCTGTTTCTTTTTTTAAATCTCTGATCTATCACATTCATTCTGGTACTATGAGCATATGAGAGAAGCAGCAAACATGTATGTTAGGGGGAGAGTATGGAGGAAAACAGTAAGGCTCACAGACTGGAGAGCATAATCTTTGTGCATTTGTGCCTTGAAATAATCTTTATGTCCTGCTGTTCTTCCCATGGCAGGTTCACATCTTCTCCAGGTGAAAAGGTGTTCCAAATTAAAATCTCGGCACCGGAAGAGCAGTTCACTAGAGTTGGAGTCCAGGTTTTAGACCGAAAGGATGGGTCCTTCATTGTAAGATACAGAATGTATGCAAGCTACAAAAATCTGAAGGTAGAAGTTAAATTCCAAGGTCAACATGTTGCCAAATCTCCATATATTTTAAAAGGTAATTTGTAACATACTTTTAAAACAACAGTATTTATAAAGCCATATAATGGGTATTTCTTAGATGTTTTGAACACTGAGTAAAATTGTTACTGTGATATTTTGTTACTTGTATGTAATTAGGGCCGGTTTACCATGAAAACTGTGACTGTCCTTTGGAAGATAGTACAGCCTGGTTACGGGAAATGAACTGCCCAGCAACCATTACCCAGATTCAGAGAGATCTGGCACATTTCCCTGCTGTTGATCCAGAAAAGATTTCAGAAGAAATCCCAAAAAGATTTGGACAAAGACAAAGCTTATGTCATTACACCTTGAAGGATAACAAGGTACAATTTGTGATGGTTTGCTTGTTTGCCTTAGTGATTTTTTTGTTTGTTTGTTCTGACCATTTGGCTCTAAGTAGCTACAGAGTTTTATTAAAAATCATTCTTTGGAATGCCTGGCTGGTTCAGTCCATGGAGCATGCGACTCTTGGTCTTGGGGTTGTGGGTTCAAGCCCCACATTGTGTGTAGGGATTACTTAGAAATAAATAAATAAATATATATATATATATATCATTCTGAGGATCATTGTGATAAGCTTTACCTCAGTGAAATCTGCCAGTACTTTTAGATTAACATAATAAACAAAATGGAAATAAGGTTGATGGAAAAACAGTTTCTAGATTAATTGCATAAATGTTCGATTCTCTTTCAGGTTTATATCAAGACTCATGGTGAACACGTAGGTTTTCGAATTTTCATGGATGCCATACTACTTTCTTTGACTAGAAAAGTAAGTATTTCTTTTCTCTTAGGTGTAATAGACAGTTTCAGCCCAGGTTTTACGATATAATTTTTAAAAATAACAACATCAGTGGTGTTCTATTCTGGAACCTTTGTATAATACTATTCTGAAGTTTTATGTCACATAGGATAACTGTGTGCATTTCCTACAAACTTGGTGGCATAAAGCAACAGAAATGTTTGCTCATGGTTCTGGAGGCTACAAGTCTGAGAACAAGGTGTCAGCAGGGCCATATGCCCCTGCCCCCAACCCCCAGAGACCCGTAGGGGAGGATCCTTCCTTCCTCTCCCTGTTTCTGGTGGCCTGCTGGTCATCATTGGTGCTCCTTGGCTTGCAGCCACCTCACTCCAGCCTCTGCCCCTCATCACACGGCTCCCCCTGTGTGTCTCTCTCGCTTCTGTTCTGGTAAAGACACAAGTCATATTGGATCAGGGCCCGCCCTACTCCAGTATGACCTCAGCTTAACTAATTATATCTGCAACAACCCTTTTTCCAAATAAAGTCATTCTGAGATACGAGGGTTTTGTACTTCAGCTTATCTTTTGGGGGGACAGATTTCAACCCACAACAATACCCTAGAAGGGAAAATGTCTTAGAATAAAATTGTTTTAGCACTAAACCTACTTTGAGCCCAGAGAAGGCTTGCTGTATGCTGAATCTGTTCCTTGGTATAATATGCTTTTCACAGGGTTAGAGTGGAGTACCTCACAGTGACAGTAAACTGGCTGATAGGAAAAACTATACCCACAGTTACCGATTGCTTAATAACAATTTATTGGATAATCTGTGTCTATATCTTGATTGAATTGCTCATGGAAAATCACAGTACCTTCTCAAGCTTGCAGAGCACTTATAGTGAGTTTATTCTGAACATAGGCAGCTACAAAGCATCTGTATTCTGCCTCCTTCAGCTTAGACATCAGATGCCGGCAAGTTTTCCTTGCTCATCTGTGTCATTCCTTAGAACAATAAGACTGCTCTTCAGGACTCCAGTTTCTCAAGATGTTTCTCAGACTGACCAAAACAGTTCTTGCCTTAAAAAAATATGTCTTGTTTTATAATATCCCATTTACCTGTGGCTTGATTTAAAAAAAAAAAAAACGAAGAAGAAAAGAAAAAAACAGGTTATTTGAACACATTTGTGCCACTTGTCAGTAGAGGTGGTCTAGCTTGGAAATCCCTAGTGCTGGCTTTGGTATTAGGCTTCCAGAGTTAAGATTCTAGTCCCCCTAGTATCTGGATGGGGGGGGTGTATTTCTTAAATGGGCACATCTGGCTCAACAACTGGGAACTAGGGTTAGATTCCCAGTGCTTTGTGCTGTAATTGTGTTCCAGCAATTCCCTTTCTGTCTCTGACCATCCTAGAGTCTCTTGGCAGCATTAGAGCTGAGATTACCTTTGTCATTTCATCTCTTTTTGAAGCTAGTCTATTGGCCAATTTGCATGTTACGGGAAGGAAACCTGGTATGCTTATGTATGACAATATTCTGAAAAATTATCCACTATTCAAATTAGTCTAATTATCATCACCAGAAGCTGGTAAAGTTGGTATTTCATTTGGTACAATTTCTAATCTTTTTTAAGACATTTATTTATTTAAAAAAAAGACATTTATTTATTTGAGAGAGAGAGAGAGATCACAAGCAGGGGGAAGGGTAGAGGGAGAAGCAGACTCCCCACTGAGCAGGGAGCCTGACATGAGACTCTATCCCAGGACCCTGGGATCATGATCTAAGCCAAAGGCAGACGCTTAACCAACTGAGCCACCCAGGTGCCCTACAATTTCTAATTTGTATTGTGTTTCACCACTCACTGGGTGGTCTGGCTGTGCTGCAGGATAGGATATTATGTGCATCTGGCCAAAGTGAAAAAGCAGTTAAATGCCACCCAAGGAAGAAAACTGAGTGGGATTCGAGGTTGCTGAGGACAGACAGCACGCATACCAGCCTCAAGGGCTGTAGCGCCTACTTACAGCAGAGGAGAGGGAACAAGATCCAGTCCCTTGCTATGTGGCGGTCCCTCTGGGCCTGCAGATCTGCTTCCCCCGCCCCACCCCCGGACCTCCCTTACCCTGTGACTGCAAGCACCTCACTTCCTGCTTCAGTAGAAGCTCCCTGACCCCCTCCCTGTGAGGTCTGAAATACAGCAAGCCGGGCAGCCTGAGGGCGGTGGACACGGCGCTTAAGCAGAACAAGAAGTACATCCGCTCACGAGGAGGTGAGCCCAGCCCAGACTTCAAGGGCTCTATGTCTTGGTAAAGAAGTGTTATGTGGCCAAGCTGGGGTGGAAAGACTGCATGCACGGGGCTGCCTCTTCCCACACATTGATCCACATAAGGTATTACCCACTGCAGCTAATATAAATTAGCTCTTGACTTTGTTTCCAGGTGAAGATGCCAGATGTGGAGTTTTTTGTTAATTTGGGAGACTGGCCTTTGGAAAAAAAGAAATCCAGCTCACACATCCATCCGATCTTTTCCTGGTGTGGTTCCACGGATTCCAAGGATATCGTGATGCCTACGTACGACTTGACTGACTCTGTTCTAGAAACCATGGGCCGGTGAGAGACGGGTCTAAGATGACCCAGAGCCTTGGTTTTCTTTCCTTGCTGAATTCTTTCTCAGCCACCTTTGTGCTGTGATGGTTTGGGAGGAAAATCTGTGGTACTTTCTGTCTTCCAGAGTAAGTCTGGACATGATGTCTGTGCAAGCTAACACGGGTCCTCCCTGGGAAAGCAAGAACTCCACCGCAGTCTGGAGAGGGCGTGACAGCCGCAGAGAGAGGCTGGAGCTGGTTCAGCTCAGCAGGAAACACCCAGAACTCATAGACGCTGCCTTCACCAACTTCTTCTTCTTTAAACATGATGAAAGCCTGTATGGTCCTATTGTGAAACACATTTCATTTTTTGATTTCTTCAAGGTATGACATCAGTTGTGTCCAATCCTTTTTGTTTTCCCAAATGTCTTCATTTGGGGGAGGGAAACTAAGGCCTATAAACTATAGGGGGCTGAGAGAGGTGGGCACAAAATTTGGTGAACATCAAGGCATGAGGCCCCAGGAACTGCTTTGGCAATATGGGTTGTACAAATAATGCATCAAGGGAACTTGGGGCCTGGGTAGAGCTAGAATTTTTTCCCCAACTGACCCTCAAGGTAAGCACATTTCAGCTCCAAATCCTTCTTATTGTTAAATATATGTATGTGATTTTACAAATACTTCTTCCAGAGCATCGCGACAGACTAAAGAAGATATAAACCAGGTGTCTCTTATCAGAGTTTCTGATGGGGAAATATCTTGAAACCCATCCAAATGATTGCCTGGGAATTCTAAGGATTAGGGAGAGCTTTCTGTATCTAAGATGTGGATCACTTATGTTTCCTGAGGATGGATCCTTTTTCTAACTCCTTCTTCTGGGCAGTGGGACACTGCCCTGTTCTCCAAACCACTAAGTGGTTTCTGAAGACCCATGTCATGGAATGAAAGGTGGACAAATGTAGTCACCTGTCCTCTGTATGCGGGAAGGCAAGTGATTAGCAAGCTCTCTCTGTGCTGTAGACAGCCAAGTTTTCTTTTGATTCTTTTGATGGGTTCCGTGGCAGCAGGTAGACCTCCATAATGCCTAAGTTGAAATGTCAGTGTTTCCTCCATATGCATATCACAAAGACCTTTGAAAGAAATGGTTACAGAACCAAGGAGAGCTCTTATCAGCCATCCCTCCTTAGAGGGTTTTCTGTCATGCCTTTGCTTTATTCCTACCTGTTGAATTTGCTACAACTAAAGACGAAGTGATTATCACAGCTCTATGAATATTTTTATTCATAAATGCTCTTGCCCCAGAGCTTGTTAATTTCTTCTCAAGACTTGTGTAGCCATCTGGTGTTTAAAAGGTATGGTTAGAATGGCATAGGCTGCCATCGTTAGGTGCTCACATGTGATCAGTAAAGCAGTAGAGAGATTACAAAGTCACAATAAATCTACCTTTCCTAGGACAGCAGTCTTGTTCTTTTACTGTCTGCTGTAACGTTAGACTCGTGACCTCTTTGTGAAATTTAGGAGAGCATGGCAATAAGCCTTCAGCGCTAGGTCAGGTGTTCTAGGATAGCATATACTCCATGGCAGAGGCAGAGGGCAAAATCTGGCCAGTTTGCCCCTGACAATGATGAGGCTTTCAGTGCGGAAGGAGGAGGAGAATAAAGAGTGGAGAAAGGCCATTTAATGACGGCTTTTATTTTACCGCTGTCTTGCAGCATAAGTATCAAATAAACATCGATGGCACTGTCGCCGCGTATCGCCTGCCATACCTCCTAGTCGGTGATAGTGTTGTCCTAAAGCAGGACTCCATCTACTACGAGCACTTTTACAATGAGCTGCAGCCCTGGAAACACTACATTCCCGTCAAAAGCAACCTGAGTGATCTCCTAGAAAAACTCAAATGGGCAAAAGATCATGATGAAGAGGTAAGGACCCCAATATCAGGGGTTCATTGTAAATGTCGTGTCCCTGAAAAGCATTCAGGATGCTCAGAGAGAGACCCTTACCTGTAAGTGGGACACCAAGTCCCCATGGCAGCACATCAGCCCCCCTCGGGGTGAACACAGGTGTCTGGGCTTGGAGTCACTGTCCATTCTGCACGTGAAACGAAAAGCTAAAGGTTGGCCTCGAGTATGCTGTCCCTTTTGGTCAGGTTGATCAGAGCCCCAAGCACTGCCTCATCTCTGCTAGCAGCATGGAAATTGAGATGGCAGGTCCGGCAGGAAGAAAAACTAATTGTTGTACATTAAAAGGCGGGATTGCATGAAGTAAACTTCAAACGAATTGCTGAGAATTGTTACGGCAGTGCATCAAACTTTGTCTTGCATTTACTTTACAAAGTCATTGTTACTCCATTTAACATGTGCCCTCTCTTAATTCTAGAAAGTCCAGTATGATTCCTCAAACTTTCAAGTCTAAAAAAAAAAACCTCCCTTTCATCTGAGCATACCCCCTTAAATGTTCCCTTTACCACGTAAGACTACCCTCAAAGATATTCCTCCTGCCATTGTCCCACTATCCATGTGCTCTGAAGATCAGTTTGCATATGTCTGCATGGGAAAAAAATATGTTCCATTAAAGGCTTCTGTTGTCATTGTTCCCACAGGCAAAGAAGATAGCAAAAGCAGGACAGGAATTTGCAAGAAATAATCTCATGGGTGATGACATATTCTGTTATTATTTTAAACTTTTCCAGGTCAGTATTTTCTAAGAGAATAGACATACAATTTGTAATTGGACATGTTAGCAGCAAATAATATTTCACTTAATAATTTCTTAAAGTATATTAATATAAGGAGATATATATACACTTCTATGGGCAAAAACCAGGGACCAACATCAAATAGTAATGAAAATAGTACAAAACCAAAGGTTAGCTAGAGGAGAATGCTACAACATGATAGGAAAGTATTTATGTTCGCACTCTGTGCTGTATGGTTAGGAAATTGGCCTCTGATCCTGCAAAGTTACTGTGTTACTGTGTGTGGCTCTGTATCTTCTTTTTGTACAGTCTTGCTGCTGCCTTACCAGTTCTTTGTCTAAACAGTGCACAGTATCTTCAGACCTATAATGCTGACCCCATATGGGCCATGACGTCTCTTGGAAAGTGTTTACATGGGCCTAAGCATTTAGGGATTATAATCAAAGTATATCTGATCATTTAAAAGGATGTTTTTTAAAAAATACAGTAGTAAACACATAATTTGCTAATAATACGAGTAGATCTAAATTAAGATTTTTGTTTTATTCTCAGAAATCCGGGTAGTGAGCCCCAAATCTTAGACTCTGCTACAGAACAAAGTCGGTCTGTTTCTGGTGTGCACTGGCTTCTCCCCCTTTGTCACCTTCCCAGGGGATGGTGCAGGGCTGGGGAGGGTGAAGTGTGTACACTGAAGGATCACGGGATTTACTGTCTGAATTCCTAAAGCTCCACGGGGTTGTGTTCAAACAATTCATTCATTCAGATTGCATTTGCTAGAGCATCACCGCCCAGCCTGGAGCCTAACCAGGGCAAGCACATTATAAATGAAGACGGTGGCCCAGGCTGTGCGGGCCATGGTGGGGATCTGCTCTATCCTCAAATTCCCAGTCTAGGGGAGATCGTGTGCACAATTATTTTCACTTCAAGGCAGATGGTGGTAAAACCAAAACCCTACAAGTCACATAAATAAAGGATAGAATCAAGAGAGGTCCACTAGCAATAGGCAGCCAGTGTCCAAAGGACAGCCACCTCTCAGAAGCTCTGTTGGGTGTTTAAGGGGAGTATGAAGAATTTTGCTTATCACAACTTGTCACATATGGGCTAAAAGGACCATATTCTAGCAAATTTTAGCATATCTAATTTGGTAAATGTACTTTAAGTGACATAAGGAATGCTTTTGAATTGTTGCTTACACAGGAATATGCCAGTCTGCAAGTGAGTGAGCCCCAAATCCGAGAGGGCATGAAGAGGGTGGAACCACAGACTGAGGATGACCTCTTTCCTTGCACCTGCCACAGGAAAAAGGTAACCAGAACTGGCCAACATCAGAGTAAGAACTAGTGCTGTTCCAAGTCCTCATTTGTTCCTTTAATCCTTCAGTCAGACAGCAAGAATTTGAGCTCCTCTGGGGGCCTCTATGCAATTCAGCCCACCAGAGAGGCAGATGCCATGGACAAGCAGGCTGAAGAAAGGGCGTTGCTGACATGTAGATAAGAGAGAAGACCCAGGAGCCCTGCCTCTGCCCCCCCCCCACCCAACCCCAGCCAAGTGGAGGAAAGCCTTTTTTTTAACATGAGAATTCAGATCCCATGGCATTTGAATAGATGTTTACAGTTTGAAAAGTATTTTCACATGCGTCTGGTGAGATAGGTTTGGCCAAGCTCATTACCTCAGTTTAGAGATGAAAAAAAATATATAACCATGATTGTTCATGTTATCAGGTGATTCATTTAAGAAGCAATCTCTGTTGATACCAGCGCATACTGATTTTCATTTATAAAGGGCAGAGTCACATAGATTTGTAAGTCTAAAACGGACCTTAGGGGTCACTCAGTAAATGCCTTCATTTTATGGTTAAAAAACTGAGCCTGGGAGCGCCTGGGTGGCTCAGTCCTTAGGCGGCTGCCTTCCCCTCAGGGCACGTGATCCTGGCGTTAGGGGATCGAGCCCCCATCGGGCTCCCTACTGGGAGCCTGCTTCCTCCTCTCTCACTCCCCCGCTTGTGTTCCCTCTCTTGCTGGCTGTCTCTCTCTCTCTGTCACATAAATTTTAAAAATCTTTAAAAAAAAAAAACAAAAACTGAGCCTGAAGAAGAATTTAGCTCAGAATCATCTAGCTGGATTATAGCAAAGCTAGGACCAAAAACCAGTCTCCATCTTCAGACTGTGTGCCTGGTTGTGTATAAAGACATGATGTGGCCGGGGAGGTTGGTTCTGATTGAACTTGTCTTTTGTTTGAATAAACATACATTGTATAAAATTGTACATAGATATACATATATCTATGTATACACATATATTCCATATTTATACATATATGATATACAGGCTTGACGTTATTCCAAGCAATATCCTCATGTCTCTAAATGGACAAACTCAAAACTGTGGTATTGTGACCAAAGATGAGAAGGCATATTTGGCAATTATTATGCCTGTCTCACATTGAGGTTTTATTTTTTTTTAAAGATTTATTTATTTATTTATTTATTTATTTATTTATTTG
>NC_048224.1:132270708-132279148 GCF_002007445.2 Ailuropoda melanoleuca | reverse complement strand
AGAGAGGGAACACAAGCAGGGGGAGTGGGAGAGGAAGAAGCAGGCTCATAGCGGAGGAGCCTGACGTGGGGCTCCATCATAACGCCGGGATCACGCCCTGAGCCGAAGGCAGACGCTTAACCGCTGTGCCACCCAGGCGCCCCACAAGGTTTTAAAAGGAATAAAGTGACCACTGTCCCCAGTGGTGTGATGGAACCAGTTTATACAGGCTCACTGACTGTGACATATTCAGGAATTTTGCACACTGGTTACTTTTGGGTAGCTTGGAATCCACCTGGTGGGACAGTCACCATGACAACGGCAGGTGCTACACATCAGAGTTTTGGTTATTTTGTTTTTATTTTGTCCTTTGGGAGTACCGGCTTGCCACTAAGTGACTAACCCTAGAGCAGTGGTACTTCATCAGTGTTAACCCCTGTTGGTGCTGGAAATTCATACAATGAATTAAAGCCATTGAGCAAACAAAAATTGCTAGAATTGAGGGCACCTGGCTGGCTCAGTCAGTAGAGCATGTGACTCTTAATCTTGGGGTCGTAAGTTTGAGCCCCACATTGGAGGTAGAGATAACTTAAAAATAAAAATCTTAAAAAAAAAAATTTCCAAAATTGAAATGTACCCCCTCATGAGATTGGTGATTTCGTATCATAACACTTGTTGGCTCCGGAGGAAACCGGGCAGCTCCTTTCTCCAGTCCCCCGCCTTTTTTTTATTTTTCCTCTTTGTCTAAGTGATTTTGAGGAGTGCCAAATCAGTATCTTCCCCTGACTGGCATACTGAGCGGCTTTGTTAATTTCCCCCACATTGTCTGTTCTAGCCCTTCACTATCCTGATTCACAGCACAGGCCCTTTACGGGAATGCAGAATGCAGACGCTTAGATGTCTGTGGTGTTCATCGTAGTCCCAAAAACCACAATGTGACCTTCCCCCCGGGGCGATTCCAAACATAGTCTAGGTCCTACACGCCTCTAGCACCAACTTGCCTCTTTCCTCCTCCCATCTTTAGGGGAAAATAATAGACTAATGTAAGTTTTCTTGACTCATCTAAGACTTCTTGATGGCACTAAATATTTTGCTTCTTAATTGCAGACCAAAGATGAACTCTGATATGCAAAATACCTTCCCTTCAAATAATGGTGCTCTGAAGACTCTTCTTAACTGAAAAGAAGAATGTTTTTTAAATATTAATTCCATGGACAGTATAAAATCCACTGTGTGATTGGATTATGAACATATGTTTCTTCTTATGATGCAGTATTCCCATAACGATCCTTTAAAGCACGGTTTTAAAATTTTATAATAAAACCACTTTTATTTTAAGGGCCTGTGTTGTGCTGATTATTAGCTGTGTTTGGACCGTGGAGCGGTGCCCAGAGGGGGGTCTGGGCCCTGGCCTCCGTGTGGAGCATCACGGCAGCCACCACTCACCCGGACACATGGTTTATGTGACAAAGCAGTGAACTGCGGTCTTTATGCCACTGTGACTTTGGATATTCAGTTTCATGGCCAAACATAATT
This sequence comes from Ailuropoda melanoleuca, assembly GCF_002007445.2. NCBI lineage: Eukaryota > Metazoa > Chordata > Mammalia > Carnivora > Ursidae > Ailuropoda > Ailuropoda melanoleuca. The sequence goes on along the minus strand of NC_048224.1, from coordinate 132,277,633 downwards.
CTAACTCTGGTACCTTACAAGGCCTTTCATAACCAGCTTCTGCCTGCATCTGTAATCCAGTTTCTCACCAACTCCTAACAGGTACCCTGAAGTCCAGCAACACCAGTCCCTTACCGTTCTGTTGGGGCCTTGCTTCTTACCTTCCTTGGTTATGCTTTCTCTTCGTCTGGAATGCTAGGACTGTCTTCTTCTGGCTTGGATACCCTCCAGTGCACATCTCAGGAAACCCTCTTCCGAATCTCTCCATCTGCATACTTGTATTACTATCGTTACCCCGCAGTGTGGTAGCAATCGTGTCATTGCCAGATTTGAAGCAACTTGACTGCAGAGACCATGATCTTACAAGTAATCCAGTAGGGGTGCCTGTAACTAGAAAGACTCAATATCGAATGGGTGGATATTGAAAAATCACCTTGAAATGTGATTAAGAGAATTAAAAAGAAGCTAGAAAGCTTAACAGTGAAACCATAATATAATGTCCTACAAATTCCTTTACTCAATAGTTTTCCCTTTCATCTATCCACTGGTTAATCTATTGCAAATTTTTTAAATTGTGGGATGTATCCTATACACAAAAGAATATAAACACATCTGCATCTTGAAAGTAATTATAAGAAAACACCCGTGTAATTACTGACAAAGATTCTTTGCTTGACCAAGCTTCAGTCTAGCTCCTGAACCTTCAAGGGCTATCTGCACTTCCTTGTAATATCTGGTTTGCACAAGCACTCAGCTAAGTTGGTTTAGAAAGAATCCCCATCCTCCATATCCCATCACTCTGTTATCTAGTAGGGTTCCTGGTCCTCCACTATCCCCCAGGTGATTAGATCACACTGGTATATTCTCAACAAGAACCCTGTTAGGTCAGATTTGCGAGAATCCCCCCATAACCCCAGCAATTCCTCAGTAATTTTCTGTCCAATGACCTCCACCCTGTTCTTTGGCTGTATATTCCCACTTGCTCGTGCTGTATTTGGAATTGAGCTGGTTTTATGCTGAGATCTCCTTTCCCCATTGCAATAGTCCCAAGTAACTTTTTTTTTTTTTTTTTTGCCACTGTACTGTTTAGCTCTGATTTTGCTTTGATATTACCATTCGGGTTCAGAATGGAATGCTGCTGGTTCTTTAGAAGTGCCCTCTGTCTCTCACCCTATTATCTCCTGCTCACCTGCTCCCATGTGACCACTACTGTGATAGCTGTGACCACCTTTTCTTTGCACTTATTTACAGTTCTACCACCTACATATACTTCCCTAAGCAATGTAGTTGAATCTTGCCTATTTTTAAATTGATATAAATGGAATCATACTGAACATATTTCTGTTGTTACTTGCCTGTTAATTTATATAGTGGCAGTACATTCATTTATACACGGACAGGATTTCATCAGATGAATAGGATTGCTCTTTTATCCATTCTATTGTAGATGGACGTTTGGGTTGTTCCCATTTTTTGGCAATTCCAGTGAAAGCTACTATGAGCATTCCTTTTCATGTTTCCTGCTTCATGTTTGAAGATTTATCCTTTCCTTTTGCATTTTTTGGCTTCATTTCCAGTTTTGCAGGAGCTTGGCTAATAACCTCCCTCAGCCCTGGGCAGAGCTGACCTTCCTCTTGGGCATCGAGGCGGCAAGGCCAGTGCACAGAGAGCCTTCTCAAAGCCTGGCTGCCTGGCTGGAGCCGCTCCTCCTGCCCCGAATGATGATTTTAACATGGAGGAATACAGCAATCTTTTCTTTTATGGCTAGTGCTTTTTGCAACTTGTTTAAGAGATCCTTCCTTATCCACTGAGTCACGGAGCGGTTTCCTACGTTATCTTCTGTGTAAGTTTCCTAGGGCCGCCTCGGCAAATTATTACAAACTTGGTGACTTAAAACAGCAGAAATTTATTCTCTCAGCATTCTGGAGGCCAGAAGTCTGAAATCAAGGGGTTGGCAGTAGTGGTTCCTTCCAGAAGCTCTCTCCCTTCATGCCTCTCTTCTAGCTTCTGGTGGCTTCTGGCAATTCTGGGTGCTTCTTGGCTTGCAGACACACACTACAGTCTCTGCCTAGGTCTTCATAGTGGTCTTCCCCTCTGTGTGTCTCTGTATCTTCTCCTTCTCTGTCTCTTATAAAGACACTAGTCATCAGATTTAGGGCCCACCCTAAAAACAGGATGATCTCATGTTGAAAGTTTTAATTATATGTGTAAAGCCTTTATTTCTAAGTAAGTACATTTCACAGGTAGGCATGTTAGGACATATCTTTCTCAGGCCACTATTCTACCCACTACATCTGAAAACATTCCTTTTGAAATTAGGAACACGAGGATTCCCACCATCACACACTACTGTTCAACATATTGCTGGAGGGGACGCCTAGGTGGCTCAGTTGTTGAGCATCTGCCTTTGGCTCAGGTCATGATCCCAGAGTCCTGGGATCGAGCCCCACGTCGGGCTCCCTGCTCTGCTGGGAGCCTGCCTCTTCCTCTCCCACTCCCCCTGCTTGTGTCCTCTTTCTTACTGGCTGTCTCTCTCTCTCTCTCTGTCAAAAAAAAAACAAGAAACAAAAAGCAAAAAAACATATTGCTGGAGGTCTGAGCAAGCACAGTAAATCTAGAAAAAAAAGTAGAAAGTAGCATTGAAAAAATAATAAATAAAACTGTCATTAAAGGCAGATAACCAGCTTCAGTACACAGAAAACCCAAATGAATCTACAGATAAATTGTTGGAATTAGCAAGAGGATTTTGCATTTGCTAAATACAAAACCAACATACAAAGTTCAATTGCATTTCAACATACCAGTTAGTAACAGAAAACGAAATAAAAATGTTTAAGATAGCACTTAAAATAGCTTTGAAAACTATGAATAACATATTTGAGAAACTGACTCTAACAAAAATGGCAAGATCTTTACAGACAAAATTATAAAAACTTTAAAAAACTAATTTAATTTAAAAATATTACATCAAAATCAGTATGAAAGATGTTATTTCTTCCCCACATGGTGTGTAGAGTCAATGTAATCCCAACCAAAATACACCCTGACCCTATTTATGTGGAACTTTGTGAACTTTTTCTTTAAAAATGTACAGGCTTGTGAAGTACAGGAAAAATTAAACACTCTTCAGGAAAGATGAATTGTGAGAACTTTCCCCACGATGCAGCAAGACTTTTATAATGCTATAGTATTTAAGACTGTGTGATATTGGTGCAGGGATACAAAATATACAACAATAACAGAATAGGGCTGCATAAACAGACGCAGACCCGTGTGTATGTGGAAACTCAACCTACTATCAAAACTGCAGGAAGGCTGGAGAAAGGTTGCACATTGCAGTGCAAGGAGCTGGGACACTTGGGTTTAATGATTCCAATGTGTGGGGGGTTCCCCACACTACCAAGCAATTCTCAGACACCAATTGGTTACAATTCAACTCCATCCTGACACTCTCTACCTAAAGACGCCATCAGATTCCACCGGTTAAGAGCTCAGTCCCACAAGACTGCCCTCCACTTCAGACTGCAATCTCAAATCCAGGTTGTTACCTGTTCTTCTGACCGACTGGCTATAAATCACAGATTACCATGACCCCTTCTTTGGTTTCAATTAATTTGCAACAATGGTTCACAGAAATCAGGAAACCAGTTTACTCACTTGATTACTGGTTTGTTACAAAGGATATCAAAGGCTATGAATCAACAGCCAGATAAAGAAATACATAGGACGAGGTCCTCAACAAAGGTGTTCAGGCTCATCAGTCTGGAAACTCTCTGACCCCCGTCCTTTTGGGGTTTTACGGAGGTTTTATTGTGGAGACATGATTGATTTAATCACTGGCCCTCAACCTCAAACCCCTCTTCCCTCCTAGGGAGATTAGGGGGGGTGGAGCTAAAAGTTCCAACTCACTAATCACCTGGTTGGTTCTCTTGGCAGCCAGACCCCATCCCTAGCTACTTTACAAAAGTCACCTCATTGCCATCACAAAAGACACACTGATCACTCTCTGAAAATTCCAAGGGTTTTAGGAGCCCAGTGCCAGAAATGGGGATAAAGACTAAATATGTATTTCTTATTATAAATCACAATATCACAGGTACCCATATATGGAAGAAAAGCAATTCGATCCCTAGCACACACTATATTCAAAGATCAATTCCAGCAAGATTAGTGACAAAACACAGAACATGATATTTTTAATCAGCAAAGAGGTTGTCTCTACATTATGCTAGTAGTATTAACTTGAGTAACTAAAATGGCTGAAGAATTATTACTTCCTTCACTTTGTGGCTCTGCTAAATAAAGCCTTAGGAGTTTTTACCAAAAACTCTAGAAGTTTCCAGAACATGTGTTTCTCATTGCACAAGTCTTTTTTCCCCTCAGCCTGAGAGGTTTGCCATTTCAATCCTTCACAATGACACTGCCACTGATGGCCTGTGTGTGTTCCCTGGACCTCAAATGACACACCAGCATAGCAGGAATTCCTCTCCTGAACACCACGTCTAGTTGGAAAAATAAGTGAAAAGTAGGTGCTGACAGGGTGGGATTCATAACACACCTCTGCTTGTCTTACAAATCTGTTGTTTAAGTGTAAATGAGGAGAGAGTTGAGATTCCAGTAAGGAAGTCAGGAGGAGTGACTTTGTTGAGCACAGAATGTGTGACCTGTTGATGGATGGTAAACTTGACAAGTCTCAGGGGTCAGTGTCCTTCAAAGTCTGGGTTAGAGAACCAGAAAACATTTGGGTTAGGGTATGAGAAATTGACTTGAAACCTTCATATGCTCATATAAGTGTATATAAATTTTTCCCTCTCCAAAAAACATTTTCTGCAACTGTATCCCTTTTCTGCAATTTTTCCCCTCAACAACATCTCAAGGATCATGGGAAGATATGCCTGCAGTTGTAATGCTCCTTGCGGTGTGAGAAGGGAGAAGACTGGCATGTCCCCAGATCTACCCTACCCATCAAGGGTTCATAGTAAAATAGTCCTGCCACTGATATCACAAAAAAAAGAAAAACAAAAACAAATAAGAAAACCATAATACATCATGTATCTTTCTGAAAGAGGACTTTCTCTACCCCCATTTGGAATGCAAACCTAAGTAAGTTCTTTCCAGCTTTCTCTTAACTTAGGAAAAAGACCCTGAGGACGAAGTATCCCCTGCATGGAACCAAAATTACCTCCTCAGGCAAAAGAACTTCCCTGAGCCAACAGGACCCCCTGAGATTGAGTCCTCAAGGATGATTGACCTGACCTTCAATGTCCACCTGCGTGTACCCACCAATCTTTCCTCACATTTTCCCTGTGTAAACCTGGAAGTATTTTGACACTTTGGAGATAGTCTTTGAGATGCTAGTCTACTGTCTTCTGGGTGTTGGCTTCACTGAAATAAACTTTCTTGTGTCACCACCTCTCGTCTCTCTGCCTTTGGATGTTGTCAGTGGGAGCGGCTGAACCTGGTCTGTTTGGGACCCCGGGAGCCAGGTGCTCTTGCTCCCCTTCCCCCACAAGCTACCTTTCCATAGTCTTACATTATATTTTTCTTAAAAAGAGTATCTTGGATATGGAGAGAGAATACGGCTATAAAGGGTAGTATGAGGGATACTTTGGTGATGGATCAGCCCTTTATCTTGATCATAGTGCTGGTTAGCGGAATATAGCATGTGATAAAACGACACAGAACCACACACACGTGTGTGCACACACATGCACAAATGAGTGACAGGAAAGAGGGCAGTTACCACCTGCACTGGGCTTGGGGTACTGATTTGCCGGGCATGATTCCACGCACAGGAGGCTCAAGGTAAAACAACAACGACAAACACCCTGCCTTCGTGGAGAGTTTGCAGTTCAGTGAGGGGACAGACGCAGTCACAGTATATTAGGGGACCAGGATAGAAGGATAGGAAGAGTGGGTGAGTTGATTAGGGAAGGCCGCACTGAGAAAATGACATGTAAGTAAGGACCCCAAGGAGATGCCACTGGAGGAGGAACAGCCAGCACAAAATTCCTGTACTGGGGGCGTGTCTGGTGGGTTCAGGTGTGAGGATAGCAAAGAGGCCTGGGTGCCTAGGGCTGAAGGAGCCAGGGAAGATGACCAGTAGGAAACAGAAAGGTAAGAAGTCACAGGACTGATCATATTGTTAAAAAGAAAACCACAGACCCAGATGGAGTCACTTACAGTAAGAGCCCACATCAGCAAACCAAGACTTACTACTAACTTAATTGCAATTTCGATCCCCACCCCCACCACCAATGTAACCTTTAACCAGTCAACATGGAATTTCCCCGTCAGCACTACTGCACTAGGAAATTTACTGACAGACCCCTTCCGCTCTCCTTAGGAGGAGGACCCTGCCTAAAACAATGCATTACTTGCTAACAACTTCCTTTCCCCCAACCCCCAACATTTAGAAATCTTTCTTCTTCCACAGCTTGATGGAGCTCCCTTTTTATTTGCTAGTGGATTCTGCCCCATTCATGAATCATTCATTAAAGCCAATTTGATCTTGTAGGGCCCAAGGGTAGGTTGCCTTAAAATGTGCCATTTTGGCATATTGGTTATTTTAAATAAAATTACCTTATGAGACAGCCCATGCAAGGACACTCAGACCCTCCTCTGTCCCCCTGAAAGCAGGAAATGAATCTCCCCGTGAAAGGCACTCTCCCTGTACCAGGAGGTAAAGTGTCATCCTTATCACCAGAGATGGAAAATTTAGAGTTGAGAAAGCTATATAAACAACCTTTGTTACCTTTTACTAATTTGCTTCCATGACCCAAATTCTGTTTAGAATTCTTTACTGATTGAAGGTCCCGAAGTTTTCTTTGTCCTGTCAATTCTTCACAGATTTATTGTCTTTGTCTAAAGAGTATAGTAATTGCCTGTCTTGATCATTTCTTTAGGACCTCTGTGCACATGTAATAAAACGTTGGGTTTTTTTTTT
>NC_048224.1:132270430-132270608 GCF_002007445.2 Ailuropoda melanoleuca | reverse complement strand
TCCTTGAGCTTTGGGGCAACTGCCCTTCTGGGACAAACTGGCACCAGCCACAGCATGGAACAACCTCCCCCGGAGGATTTGTGTGGGTCTGTGCTGCACTGGGTCCCTAAAGTTTGGAGTTTTAAAACTCAGTCAGGGGCGCCTGGGTGGCACAGCGGTTAAGCGTCTGCCTTCGGCT